>NC_053396.1:230637309-230772051 GCF_905171765.1 Bufo bufo
AACGCATTAAAAAGTACCCAAAATCCACAATATTCCAACAGACAAACCGAGGGCTTCTGCTACATGTTCTGCTACATGCAGTAAATCAGTTTCTTATTGCTGCACTGTATTGTATTGTATTTTTCGCTTTCGTTGTGTAAACCCCATTAGTCTGTGTCCGTTATTGACAGCGCCGTCCAGCGCACGTCTCGTCTGATGTCTGCAGTCCTGGAACAGCCCTTTTCATATCATTGTTCAAAATGTGAGCAAATTGCCCGTTTGGAATCGCACATCGAGTATCTAACCGGGCGAGTTTCAACACTGAGAAGCGATGACAATTTGGAAAAGAGTTTGCTGGTCACTGAGCAAGCGCTCTATGGGGTAGATGAGGGGGAGGGGGACAGAGAGGAGGCTGAGGAAAGTGAGGGAGCTAGCTGGGTAACAGTTAGAAAGCGGGGTAGAGGGAAGAGTGCCAGGGAGGCTAGCCCTGATCTGTCACAAGGTTGTCAGATGAGGGGGAGGTCAGTCCAGGGACGGCACTGCTGCAGCCGGACCCTTCCTCTGCCAGTCAGGGGAATGTCAGCTCCAGTAAGCAGGGGACCAGGAGAGCAGGGCAGACGGGTGCTGGTAGTGGGACACTCCATTATTAGGGCACAGATAGGGCGATCTGTCACAAAGACCGGGATCGTTCGACGCTGTGTTGTCTTCCTGACGCTAGAGTTCGACACATCGCGGATTGGGTTGACAGATTACTGGGAGGGGCTGGAGAAGACCCAGCGGTCATGGTCCGTATCGGAACCAATGACAATGATTTAGGTCACAAGCTCAGAGCAAGGACCTTAAAAGGTAGGATTTTCCGAAATACTGCAGGTGCCACGAGCCACACAAGAAAGGCAGCGGGAGATTAGGGAGGGGAACAAGTGGCTCCAGAACTGGTGCAGGAAGGAGGGGGTACAGACTATCGTAGGGACGGGCTGCACCTCAATGGGGGAGAAGATGGCTAGAAGGTTGGAGGGGAAGATGGCTAGAAGGTTGGAGGGGAAGATGGCTAGAAGGTTGGAGGAGAAGATGGCTAGAAGGTTGGAGGAGAAGATGGCTAGAAGGTTGGAGGAGAAGATGGCTAGAAAGTTGGAGGAGTGTTTAAAGTAGGGACTGGGGGGGGGGGGTAATTACATTATAGGAGGGGAGGATAGTGCAGATAGAGACCTGGGAGGGGGGGAGGTAATGGGACTGGAAGGAGGGACTAGAACAGCTCAGGAGGAAAGGTGTAGGGTAAAAAATATACATAAACCTCTCAAATGTATGTATACTAATGCCAGAAGCCTGACTAATAAACTGGGGAACTGGAATTAGTGATGTGTGAGGAGGACTATGACATAGTGGGAATAACTGAGACATGGCTGGATGATAGCTATGACAGTGGGAATAACAGACACGGCTGGATGATAGCTATGACAGTGGGAATAACTGACACACGGCTGGGGAGAGGGGGTAACGAGCTCCTCTCCCATACATACTTCCAGCCGCTGGGGAGGGCAACCGACCGTCTCCGCTCCCAATACAGTGTCCTGCTGCTGGGGAAAGGAGACTGGGCTCTCTATTCCCTGCTGGACACTCTGCCGCTGGGGGACAGGACCGACTGTCTCTGCCCCCTGTAACTCCGTCTGCCGCTGGGGAATGGAGACTGGGCTCCCAATTCCCTGTACATCACATGGCCGCTGGGGAATGGAGACTGGGCTCCCAATTCCCGGCACAACACTCGGCCGCTGGGGAATGGAGACTGGGCTCCCAATTCCCAAAAAATCATGCTGCTGCTGGGGGGCAGGAACAACTACCTCTGCCCCCTGTAACTCAGCCTGCCGCTGAGGAGGGAGGACGCTGCTCTCCTCTCCCTGCACTTCACACTGCCGCTGGGGAATGGAGACTGGGCTCCCAATTCCCTGCAATTCACACTGCCGCTGGGGAATGGAGACTGGGCTCCCAATTCCCTGCAATTCACACTGCCGCTGGGGAATGGAGACTGGGCTCCCAATTCCCTGCTGGACACTCTGCCGCTGGGGAGAGGAGACTGAGCTCTCTCTGTCCCGCAACTGTAACTTCCGATGGAGGTCCACCCAACGTGGCAGCTGACCGTCACCTTCTGCCCGGTATAGTAGGGTCTTGAACACTAGACTCCTCACGAACTTCACGTATTTCTCAGCTGGATTGGGTCCGAAGAAGTTCAGCCGCAACCACATCATACGGTCAAATTCCTCCACAGAGTATCTGTACTCCACTGCTGGTTCCATCCTGGTGCTTTTAGGGTCGCTGTACTGAGACATGCGTTGCCCTTAAGTTGTAAAATCCAAAGAAATGGTGTCTCCTGTAGCTGTCCTTCTGGCTGTAGGAACGATCCCGCTGCTTGCCACCAATGTAACGGACCGATTCAGCAGACAAGGGGTTAAAATCCGTTTAGGCGATGTGCCCCTTTCTGAGAGACAGGCTCAGCTACTGCAGAACAAACTTTCGAACTGGATACAAAGTAGCACTCCGAACTGGAACCTCACTAATAGCTGCTAGCAGACGAACAGGAATCAGCTTACACTCCTGGCAATCAGTCTCTAACAGCATACAGCGGATCCCCCCAATAACGAGACAAGGCTCCGTGTTGAGGGTCAAGCAGTGGTCTGAGGTGCTGGCACACCCAGCCTGTTTTTTATTACAGTTGTTGCAATTACAGGTCCGCCCACAGGGAGGTATAAAACAACCAAGCCCATCTGGTGTACACGCCCCTAGGGGACCAGAATGAAGATTTGTGACATAGGACAGATATGCAGCACTGTAGGATACACAGAGACAATACATCCCCACAATGCATCATGGTTTTCTCTTCTCTGCCCTGGAGACACCCGAGGCGTAATCCAATTATCTCTGAAGACAAAGAGGAATCACCAATACACATGTGGATATAACAGGACAGACATCACCATTTAAACACACAATGGGACAATGGCACAATAGAAACACACCCGCATATTCCTCCCAAGCTGACAAGTTACACTTATTATAAATTGTTACAACTTTGTGAGTTTACATTGGCCATACTTATAACTTACATCATTTTAAACAGTATAACTTGGGGGACAAACCTATCCAAAATTCACTTGAATAGGTTCAGGGGTTTAAAAGTTAGTATGGGCCATAATCCTGAGGCAAGAGGCGGATAAACAGGCCTCTCCAAAACACTGTGGCGAGGTTGGTTTCGCCACACAGGGGTAACTGGATTTTTTAGAGAAAGGTAGTCAAACTCTTTTTTGTTTAAAACGCCATTCTGTAAACCCTTTTTCAGGATCACTTCTAGTTGTTTTTTATATACATTTAGCGGATTATTATCCTTATCGGAGAGCAGTCTCTCCATTTCTAACGTGTACTGCTCCACATCCATCAGCACAACCCCCCCCCCCCTTATCGGCTGGTTTTATGACTATTTTTTCATTCTTTTCCAACATTTTTAATGCCTCTTTTTCTTCACTAGAAAGATTATGTTTAGTAGGTTTACTATCTATTTTCTCTAATTCATTGAGTAAACTTTTAAAGGCATCAATACATTCATTATTTTTGGGACAGAATTCTGATTTATTACGGAGGTCGGTGCATGACTCCTGTTGTTGCTAGTGTTTGCCGGCGGTGGTTGTTGCAAGTTTAAATAATATTTTGCCATATTTAATTTTCTAACATATCTATGGATGTCAAGGAATAGACTAAATGTATTAATTCCATTGCTCGGGGCGAACTTCAATCCTCTTTGGAGAGGGGATACTTGCTCAAGTTGAAGATTCCTATTCATTCCCTTTGCTTTTCTTTTCTACCGGAATTTGATTTTTGTCCCCTGCCTCTTTGTCCTTGATGTAGCTACTTTTTTGGGGCGTTCTCGTGGTCTCCTTCGTTGCCTTTTTTTGAGAAAATGTAAAAAAAAATTTAAAGTGTGTGAGGACTACCAGAGAAATAGGGTTTATAAATGGAAAATATCGGCTAATATGGACCATAGGGGGTTGACGGAGAAGGGCATGGATATATCCGATTCACGTTATGTGAGTGGGAAGCAGATAGAGATGGGAAATATCGGGACACATTTACATCATCCCCCACTATTGAATGAAAGTAGAGATGCCTATACCAATAGAAGGATTTTGGAGGAATACCCTGCCCCCACTAGACGGAGGGATAATTTTATACCCTATTATAATCAGGGCAACCATTTTAATGTGAAAAGAGGACACTATCCACATAACAAGATGGGATATTATTACCAACCTACCCATGATAGGCCAAGAAAAATCCATACATATCCAACCAGGGACCAAGACTTAACGACTGCAAGAATCCACTGAAAACTAAGATAGAATGTGGAGGAAACACTAACCAAGCCGGAAAGGTTAACCCCTAGTGGAAACAGAGGGGAACCTAATATTGTACAACAGATCGAACAAAAACATAGGGTGACAGAAGATAGCAAGGATAAGGAAAAAGTGATTGCAGAAAGGCAATCAACAGATCCGAGTCAAAATTTTCCACATCAGGGTATACGGGGGGTACAGAGGGACCTTTCTCAAAAAAAGGCAACGAAGGAGACCACGAGAACGCCCCAAAAAAGAAGCTACATCGAGGACAAAGAGGCAGGGGACAAAAATCTAATTCCGTGTTCCGGGTTGTGCTAACGGATGTGGAGCAGTACACGTTATAAACGGAGAGACTGCTCTCCGACAAGGATAATAATCCGCTAAATGTATATAAAAAACAACTAGAAGTGATCCTGAAGAAGGGTTTACAGAATGGCGTTTTAAACAAAAAAGAGTTTGACTACCTTTCTCTAAAAAATCCGGTTACCCCTGTCATATATTTTCTGCCAAAGATACATAAGAATCCAATAGATCCTCCTGGGAGACCTATTGTGTCAGGGATCAATTCCCGGACCAGTAGTCTCCGAATATATTGATTATTTCTTGCAGAAGTATGTGACGGTGGCCCCCCCCTCTAGTGTCATCGACCTTATAGAGGAGATTGGAGAAATCCAGGGAACCATGTGGTTACCCACGGTGGATGTGTCCTCCCTTTACACCTGCATACCAAAAGATTTGGGGATCAGAGGGGTCCAAGAAGCCCTAGATAGTGACTCCCAAATTTTTTTTATCTTCAGCACTCTGGCGTGGCGATTGGGGGCGAAATTTGCCCCCAGCCTCGCCAACCTTTTTATGACCATGTGGGAGAAAGAGAGAATCGACACGGTCCTTAACAAAAATTTAGGAAGGGGTCAACTAATAGTATGGCGAAGGTACATAGACGACTGCCTTCTCATCTGGCAAGGAGAGAGGGAGGGTCGAGAGACCTTCATAGCGGACATCAACTAAATTCAATCTGAAGTTCACCAGCCATATAAGCGCCACCGCCGTAGATTTCCTTGATTTGGTTATTTTTGTAGGAGACAGCAGACGGAAAACCAAGACTGTGGACGTGAAGACATATATAGAATTAAACAGTTGCCATCATCCATCCTGGCTCAATGTACCCAAAAGCCAGTTTCAGCGTATTTCTAAAAACTGCACTAAAATAGAAGATTATAGAGAACAGGGTCGGATGGTAAAAGAAAGATTTTTAGAAAAAGGGTATGAGGAAGAGTATCTGGACCACTGTGGAGAAGAGATAGAAGGAAAACGTGATGTAAATAAGCCCCTAAAAAGTAAGAAGAGGGACCAACAAAAGAATGATTTTAGATATATGTTCCTAACCCAGTACAACACCAAAGTGGGTCATATTAAGAACATGATTCATAAGAATTGGCATATACCAAAGAACGATCCCGTTCGGACCAGACAAACCCCCTGTAGTTTTCGAGAGAGCGAGTAATCTCACAAGCAGATCGGTTCACAGCGCCAGCTTTGCAACCAACAAAAAACGCATAGTTGCCAATAAGGGCAAATTTACATGGTGCGGTTTTTGCATACCATGCAGAAACCGCATTCAGAAGGATCGGGTAAGGTCTGTGGACACAATACAATCTAACAAAAGAAAAGGAGAAACCTCTAAAATAATGTGGGTGTCATTTACCTGTTGGAGTGCCCGTGTGGCCTCCGATATGTGGGAAGAACTACACGGAGCCGAGTCCAGGAGCACATCCGCAATATTAAAAAAGGGCTTGAGACGCACAGTGTCTCTCTACATTTTAAGATCCATCACCAAAAAAACCCTAGGGGTCTGCGTTTCACTGGTATTGAGATGGTACATAACCCCTATACATGGAGGAGATTTCATTGCGATATTGGATAAAAGGGAGGTAGAGTGGATACCTATTGAACCTCAGGGGTTAAACATTGAATGCGATGTCAATGCCTGCATAGTCTAGGAACTATTTTAGGGGTTAGTATTACGGAATAGGAGCATTTATTTTTCTACCACCTATCCCCATAACAGAGTTTATTTCACACGATTGTTCCTACCCGTTGTATACATGTGTGGTTGGTATACCAAAATCTTGTGGTTTCCGCTCCCTTTTTTAACAATTAAATATTTTAATAGATCTAGATGTCATTATGACGTACACAAGAGGGGAGGTTTCCCCGTAATTAACGCCCCAGACGAAGCATCACCGCGAAACCCGGGTCGGGCAGCACTGATTGTTCCTAATACGTTTTTATTCCTGTACTTTTGTGAGTATAATAAACCATTTTTATCTGAAATATCGGCTCGTACTTCACTATTCCTTTGAGATCTTTGGAAGTGGGAGTCGGGTGATATCTTCTGAAAGTGGCGCTCTACTGGTGGGATCGCGGTTTGGATAAAGACCTGCTGAATCGACGGCTCCTGGTTCAGCCCACTCCACCAACAGAGCCTCCTATTGAAGATACCCATGAGGTCTCTGTCCAAGTGGAGTCCTGTCAGTATACTGCATTCACCCGGTGCGATAGGTGTTCGGAGCATACTACACCATAGTGCGTCTTCTTACTACATTTCCGGATTCCATAACATTGGTGGAAGTTATTGATTGCATGTGGTCCTTTTAACTGAAGATTTTTACGAATATAAGGGAAAGAAAAGAAACAGAAAAGAATCTTCTCCTGCAGCGCAATCCTTCTTCTTATCATTATATTCAGCGGACTTTTATTACCCACATTGTCCTAGGATTTGCAGCGCTTGAGGGGACAAATATCCTGTACAGAGACTTTACTTTTTATTGGGACCCTTGCTTTGTAACTGGAAAAAAATATATTAAAATGGAAAGTGAAATTATGAAATTTTATCTCTATTTTCCATTAAATCTTGTGCAACACCTAAAGGGTTAACAAAGTTTGTAAAATCAGTTTTGAATACCTTGAGGGGTGTAGTTTCTTAGATGGGGTCACTGTTATGGAGTTTCTACTCTAGGGGTGCATCAGGGGGGCTTCAAATGGGACATGGTGTCAAAAAACCAGTCCAGCAAAATCTGCCTTCCAAAAACCGTATGGCGTTCCTTTCCTTCTGCACCCTGCCGTGTGCCCGTACAGCAGTTTACGGCCACATATGGGGTGTTTCTGCAAACTACAGAATCGGGGCAATAAATATAGCATTTTGTTTGGCTGTTAACCCTTGCTTTGTTACTGGAAAAAATTGAAAATTTGCCAAAAAATCTAAATTCTGAAATTTTATCACCATTTGCCATTAACTCTTGTGGAACACCTAAAGGGTTAACGACATTTGTAAAATCAGTTTTGGATACCTTGAGGGGTGTAGTTTCTAGAATAGGGGCATTTTTGGGTGGTTTCTATCATGTAAGCCTCAGTGACTTCAGACCTAAACTGGACCCTAAAAAGTGGGTTTTTGAAAATTTCTGAAAAATTTCAAGATGTGCTTCTAAACTTCTAAGCCTTGTAACATCTCCCAAAAATAAAAGGTCATTCCCAAAATGATCCAAACATGAAGTAGACATATGGGGAATGTAAAGTAATAACTATTTTTGTAGGTATTACTATGTATTATAGAAGTAGAGAATTTGAAACTTGGAAATTTGCAATTTTTTACTAATTTTTGGTAAATTTGGTATTTTTTTTTATAAATAAAAATGATTTTTTTTTACTTCATTTTACCAGTGTCATGAAGTACAATATGTGACGAAAAAACTGTCTCAGAACGGCCTGGATAAGTCAAAGTGTTTTAAAGTTATCAGCACTTAAAGTGACACTGGTCAGATTTAGGGCTGAGTCCTTAAGGGGTTAAAAGCATCCTAAATAGAGCTGAGTCCTTAAGGGGTTAAAAGCATCCTAAAGTCTAATTGTGAGAGGTACATACCTTATGGGAATAAAAGGGTTAAGGCACCAAGAAGCAACCAATGTGAAAATAGAACTGTAAAGAAAGCAATAACTGACAGAAATCATCTAAATCACTGAAACAGGAGGGGAGCGAGGAAAAACTATATGGAAAAAGTAGAATATGTAAAAAACAAATAAAAGCCGCCAAACTAGAGACCAAGAGATTAATAATTAAGTATAAATCTGAAGGTGTCGGCCCTTTAAAGAGTGATGAGGGGGGAGTTTCAGAGAGCGACGATGAAAAAGCAAAGCTGTTACATATTGTATTCACTGAGGAAAATAAACTGTCAGATGAAATGCAGAATGTACAAGTAAATTCCCCATTAAAAGTGTCCTGTCTGACCCAGGAAGAAGTACAACAGCGACTTAAAAAGATTAGACAAATCGCCAGGACCAGATGGCATACACCCCCGTATCCTAAGGGAATTAAGTAATGTCATAACCAGACCCTTATTTCTGATATTTGCGGACTCTATACTGACAGGGAATGTCCCACAGGATTGGCGCATGGCAAATGTGGTGCCAATATTCAAAAAGGGTCCAAAAACAGAGCCTGGAAACTATAGGCCGGTAAGTGTAACATCTGTCGTGGGTAAACTGTTTGAAGGTTTTCTGAGAGATGCTATCTTAGAGCATCTTAACGGAAATAAGCAAATACCGCCATATCAGCATGGCTTCATGAGGGATCGGTCATGTCAAACTAATTTAATCAGTTTCTATGAGGAGGTAAGTTCTAGACTTGACAGCGGCGAATCAATGGATGTCGTATATCTGGACTTCTCCAAAGCATCTGACACTGTACCGCATAGAAGGTTGGTATATAAAATGAGAATGCTCGGACTGGGAGAAAACGTCTGTATGTGGGTAAGTAACTGGCTGAGGGATAGAAAACAGAGGGGGGTTATTAACGGTACATACTCAGATTGGGTCACTGTCACTAGTGGGGTACCTCAGGGGTCAGTACTGGAGGGGTCACTGTCACTAGTGGAGTACCTCAGGGGTCAGTACTGGAGGGGTCACCGTCACTAGCGGAGTACCTCAGGGGTCAGTACTGGAGGGGTCACCGTCACTAGCGGAGTACCTCAGGGGTCAGTACTGGAGGGGTCACTGTCACTAGTAGGGTACCTCAGGGGTCAGTACTGGAGGGGACACTGTCACTAGTGGGGTACCACAGGGGTCTGTACTGGAGGGGTCACTGTCACTAGTGGGGTACCTCAGGGGTCAGTACTGGAGGGGTCACCGTCACTAGTGGGGTACCTCAGGGGTCAGTACTGGAGGGGTCACTGTCACTAGCGGAGTACCTCAGGGGTCAGTACTGGAGGGGTCACTGTCACTAGTGGGGTACCTCAGGGGTCAGTACTGGAGGGGACACTGTCACTAGTGGGGTACCACAGGGGTCTGTACTGGAGGGGTCACTGTCACTAGTGGGGTACCTCAGGGGTCAGTACTGGAGGGGTCACTGTCACTAGTGGGGTACCTCAGGGGTCAGTACTGGAGGGGTCACCGTCAATAGCGGAGAACCTCAGGGGTCAGTACTGGAGGGGTCACCGTCACTAGCGGAGAACCTCAGGGGTCAGTACTGGAGGGGTCACTGTCACTAGTGGGGTACCTCAGGGGTCAGTACTGGAGGGGTCACCGTCACTAGCGGAGAACCTCAGGGGTCAGTACTGGAGGGGTCACTGTCACTAGTGGGGTACCACAGGGGTCAGTACTGGAGGGGTCACCGTCACTAGCGGGGTACCACAGGGGTCTGTACTGGAGGGGTCACTGTCACTAGTGGGGTACCTCAGGGGTCTGTACTGGAGGGGTCACCGTCACTAGTGGGGTACCTCAGGGGTCAGTACTGGAGGGGTCACTAGCGGAGTACCTCAGGGGTCAGTACTGGAGGGGTCAACGTCACTAGCGGATTACCTCAGGGGTCAGTACTGGAGGGGTCACTGTCACTAGCGGAGAACCTCAGGGGTCAGTACTGGAGGGGTCAACGTCACTAGCGGATTACCTCAGGGGTCAGTACTGGAGGGGTCACTGTCACTAGCGGAGAACCTCATGGGTCAGTACTGGAGGGGTCACCGTGACTAGCGGAGAACCTCAGGGGTCAGTACTGGAGGGGTCACTGTCACTAGCGGAGTACCTCAGGGGTCAGTACTGGAGGGGTCAACGTCACTAGCGGAGTACCTCAGGGATCAGTACTGGAGGGGTCACCGTCACTAGCGGAGTACCTCAGGGGTCAGTACTGGAGGGGTCACCGTCACTAGCGGGGTACCACAGGGGTCTGTACTGGAGGGGTCACTGTCACTAGTGGGTACCTCAGGGGTCAGTACTGGAGGGGTCACTGTCAATAGTGGGGTACCTCAGGGGTCAGTACTGGAGGGGTCACCGTCACTAGCGGGGTACCACAGGGGTCTGTACTGGAGGGGTCACTGTCACTAGTGGGGTACCTCAGGGGTCAGTACTGGAGGGGTCACTAGTGGGGTACTTCAGGGGTCAGTACTGGAGGGGTCAATGTCACTAGTGGGGTATCACAGGGGTCAGTATTGGGCCCTATTCTCTTCAATATATTTATTGCACAGTAAAATATACTGTAAATTTTTGCAGATGAAACTAAACTGTGTAAAATGATTGACACTGAAGAGGACAGTACACTGTATATACACTACAGAAGACAGTATACTGTATATATACTACAGAGGACAGTATACTGTATATACACTACAGAAGACAGTATACTGTATATATACTACAGAGGACAGTATACTGTATATATACTACAGAGGACAGTACACTGTATATACACTACAGAAGACAGTATACTGTATATATACTACAGAGGACAGTATACTGTATATATACTACAGAGGACAGTATACTGTATATACACTACAGAGGACAGTATACTGTATATATACTACAGAGGACAGTATACTGTATATATACTACAGAGGACAGTATACTGTGTATATATACTACAGAGGACAGTATACTGTATATACACTACAGAGGACAGTATACTGTATATATACTACAGAGGACAGTATACTGTATATATACTACAGAGGACAGTATACTGTATATATACTACAGAGGACAGTATACTGTATATATACTACAGAGGACAGTATACTGTATATACACTACAGAGGACAGTATACTGTATATACACTACAGAGGACAGTATACTGTATATATACTACAGAGGACAGTATACTGTATATATACTACAGAGGACAGTATACTGTATATATATACTACAGAGGACAGTATACTGTATATATACTACAGAGGACAGTATACTGTATATACACTACAGAGGACAGTATACTGTGTATATACTACAGAGGACAGTATACTGTATATATACTACAGAGGACAGTATACTGTATATACACTACAGAGGACAGTATACTGTATATATACTACAGAGGACAGTATACTGTATATACTACAGAGGACAGTATACTGTATATACACTACAGAAGACAGTATACTGTATATATACTACAGAGGACAGTATACTGTATATATACATACTACAGAGGACAGTATACTGTATATACACTACAGAGGACAGTATACTGTATATATACTACAGAGGACAGTATGCTGTATATATACTACAGAGGACAATATACTGTATATATACTACAGAGGACAGTATACTGTGTATATACTACAGAGGACAGTATACTGTATATATACTACAGAGGACAGTATACTGTATACACTACAGAGGACAGTATACTGTATATATATACTTCAGAGGACAGTATACTGTATATATACTACAGAGGACAGTATACTGTATATATACTACAGAGGACAGTATACTGTATATATACTACAGAGGACAGTATACTGTATATACACTACAGAGGACAGTATACTGTGTATATACTACAGAGGACAGTATACTGTATATACTACAGGGGACAGTATACTGTATATACTACAGAGGACAGTATACTGTATACACACACTACAGAGGACAGTATACTGTATATATACACTACAGAGGACAGTATACTGTATATATACTACAGAGGACAGTATACTGTATGTATACACTACAGAGGACAGTATACTGTGTATATATACTACAGAGGACAGTATACTGTATATATATACTACAGGGGACAGTATACTGTATATATACTACAGAGGACAGTATACTGTATATATACTACAGAGGACAGTATACTGTATATATATACTACAGGGGACAGTATACTGTATATATATATATACTACAGAGGACAGTATACTGTATATATACTACAGAGGACAGTATACTGTATATATATACTACAGGGGACAGTATACTGTATATATATATATACTACAGAGGACAGTATACTGTATATATACTACAGAGGACAGTATACTGTATATATACTACAGAGGACAGTATACTGTATATATACACTACAGAGGACAGTATACTGTGTATATATACTACAGAGGACAGTATACTGTATATATACTACAGAGGACAGTATACGGTATATATACTACAGAGGACAGTATACTGTATATACATACTACAGAGGACAGTATACTGTATATATACTACAGAGGACAGTATACTGTATATATATACTACAGAGGACAGTATACTATATATATACTACAGAGAACAGTATACTGTATATATATACTACAGAGGACAGTATACTATATATATACTACAGAGAACAGTATACTGTATATATATACTACAGAGGACAGTATACTGTATATATACTACAGAGGACAGTATACTGTATATATACTACAGAGGACAGTATACTGTGTATATATACTACAGAGGACAGTATACTGTATATACACTACAGAGGACAGTATACTGTATATATACTACAGAGGACAGTATACTGTATATATACTACAGAGGACAGTATACTGTATATATACTACAGAGGACAGTATACTGTATATACACTACAGAGGACAGTATACTGTATATACACTACAGAGGACAGTATACTGTATATATACTACAGAGGACAGTATACTGTATATATACTACAGAGGACAGTATACTGTATATATACTACAGAGGACAGTATACTGTATATATACTACAGAGGACAGTATACTGTATATATATACTACAGAGGACAGTATACTGTATATATACTACAGAGGACAGTATACTGTATATACACTACAGAGGACAGTATACTGTGTATATACTACAGAGGACAGTATACTGTATATATACTACAGAGGACAGTATACTGTATATACACTACAGAGGACAGTATACTGTATATACTACAGAGGACAGTATACTGTATATACACTACAGAAGACAGTATACTGTATATATACTACAGAGGACAGTATACTGTATATATACATACTACAGAGGACAGTATACTGTATATACACTACAGAGGACAGTATACTGTATATATACTACAGAGGACAGTATGCTGTATATATACTACAGAGGACAATATACTGTATATATACTACAGAGGACAGTATACTGTGTATATACTACAGAGGACAGTATACTGTATATATACTACAGAGGACAGTATACTGTATACACTACAGAGGACAGTATACTGTATATATATACTTCAGAGGACAGTATACTGTATATATACTACAGAGGACAGTATACTGTATATATACTACAGAGGACAGTATACTGTATATATACTACAGAGGACAGTATACTGTATATACACTACAGAGGACAGTATACTGTGTATATACTACAGAGGACAGTATACTGTATATACTACAGAGGACAGTATACTGTATATACTACAGAGGACAGTATACTGTATACACACACTACAGAGGACAGTATACTGTATATATACACTACAGAGGACAGTATACTGTATATATACTACAGAGGACAGTATACTGTATGTATACACTACAGAGGACAGTATACTGTGTATATATACTACAGAGGACAGTATACTGTATATATATACTACAGGGGACAGTATACTGTATATATACTACAGAGGACAGCATACTGTATATATACTACAGAGGACAGTATACTGTATATATATACTACAGGGGACAGTATACTGTATATATATATATATACTACAGAGGACAGTATACTGTATATATACTACAGAGGACAGTATACTGTATATATATACTACAGGGGACAGTATACTGTATATATATATATACTACAGAGGACAGTATACTGTATATATACTACAGAGGACAGTATACTGTATATATACTACAGAGGACAGTATACTGTATATATACACTACAGAGGACAGTATACTGTGTATATATACTACAGAGGACAGTATACTGTATATATACTACAGAGGACAGTATACGGTATATATACTACAGAGGACAGTATACTGTATATACATACTACAGAGGACAGTATACTGTATATATACTACAGAGGACAGTATACTGTATATACTACAGAGGACAGTATACTGTATATATACTACAGAGGACAGTATACTGTATATATACTACAGAGGACAGTATACTGTATATATACTAGAGGACAGTATACTGTATATATACTACAGAGGACAGTATACTGTATATATACACTACAGAGGACAGTATACTGTATATATACTACAGAGGACAGTATACTGTATATACTACAGAGGACAGTATACTGTATATACTACAGAGGACAGTATACTGTATATATACTACAGAGGACAGTATACTGTATATATATATTACAGAGGACAGTGTACTATATATATACTACAGAGGACAGTATACTGTATATATACTACAGAGGACAGTATACGGTATATATACTACAGAGGACAGTATACTGTATATATATACTACAGAGGACAGTATACTGTATATATATACTACAGAGGACAGTATACTGTATATATACTACAGAGGACAGTATACTGTATATATATATACTACAGAGGACAGTATACTGTATATATACTACAGAGGACAGTATACTGTATATATACTACAGAGGACAGTACACTACTACAGAGGGATCTGGATAGATTGCAGGCTTGGGCAGATAAGTGGCAGATGAGGTTTAACACTGACAAATGTAAAGTTATGCCCATGGGAAGGAATAATGCAAGTCACCCGTACATACTAAATGGTAAAACACTCGGTAACACTGACATGGAAAAGGATCTAGGAATTTTAATAAACAGCAAACTAAGCTGCAAAAACCAGTGTCAGGCAGCTGCTGCCAAGGCCAATAAGATAATGGGTTGCATCAGAAGGGGCATAGATGGCGGTGATGAGAACATAGTCCTACCACTTTACACATCCCTGGTCAGACCACACATGGAGGACTGTGTACAGTTCTGGGCTCCTGTGAACAAGGCAGACATAGCAGAGCTGGAGAGGGTCCAGAGGAGGGCAACTAAAGTAATAACTGGAATGGGGCAACTACAGGACCCTGAAAGATTATCAACATTAGGGTTATTCACTTTAGAAAAAAGACGACTGAGGGGAGATCTAATTACTATGTATAAATATATCAGGGGCAGTACAGAGATCACTCCCATCATCTATTTATCCCCAGGACTGTGACTGTGAGGAGGGGACATCCTCTGCGTCTGGAGGAAAGAAGGTTTGTACACAAACATGGAAGAGGATTCTTTACGGTAAGAGCAGTGAGACTATGGACTCTTTACTGTAAGAGCAGTGAGACTATGGACTCTATACTGTAAGAGCAGTGAGACTATGGACTCTATACTGTAAGAGCAGTGAGACTATGGACTCTATACTGTAAGAGCAGTGAGACTATGGACTCTTTACTGTAAGAGCAGTGAGACTATGGACTCTTTACTGTAAGAGCAGTGAGACTATGGACTCTTTACTGTAAGAGCAGTGAGACTATGGACTCTTTACTGTAAGAGCAGTGAGACTATGGACTCTTTACTGTAAGAGCAGTGAGACTATGGACTCTATACTGTAAGAGCAGTGAGTCTATGGACTCTATACTGTAAGAGCAGTGAGACTATGGACTCTTTACTGTAAGAGCGGTGAGACTATGGACTCTTTACTGTAAGAGCAGTGAGACTATGGACTCTTTACTGTAGGAGCAGTGAGACTATGGACTCTATACTGTAAGAGCAGTGAGACTATGGACTCTATACTGTAAGAGCAGTGAGACTATGGACTCTTTACTGTAAGAGCAGTGAGACTATGGACTCTTTACTGTAGGAGCAGTGAGACTATGGACTCTTTACTGTAAGAGCAGTGAGACTATGGACTCTTTACTGTAAGAGCAGTGAGACTATGGACTCTTTACTGTAAGAGCAGTGAGACTATGGACTCTATACTGTAAGAGCAGTGAGACTATGGACTCTGTACTGTAAGAGCAGTGAGACTATGGACTCTTTACTGTAAGAGCAGTGAGACTATGGACTCTTTACTGTAAGAGCAGTGAGACTATGGACTCTATACTGTAAGAGCAGTGAGACTATGGACTCTATACTGTAAGAGCAGTGAGACTATGGACTCTTTACTGTAAGAGCAGTGAGACTATGGACTCTATACTGTAAGAGCAGTGAGACTATGGACTCTATACTGTAAGAGCAGTGAGACTGTGAACTCTTTACTGTAAGAGCAGTGAGACTATGGACTCTTTACTGTAAGAGCAGTGAGACTATGGACTCTTTACTGTAAGAGCAGTGAGACTGTGAACTCTTTACTGTAAGAGCAGTGAGACTATGGACTCTTTACTGTAAGAGCAGTGAGACTATGGACTCTTTACTGTAAGAGCAGTGAGACTATGGACTCTTTACTGTAAGAGCAGTGAGACTATGGACTCTTTACTGTAAGAGCAGTGAGACTATGGACTCTTTACTGTAAGAGCAGTGAGACTATGGACTCTTTACTGTAAGAGCAGTGAGACTATGGACTCTTTACTGTAAGAGCAGTGAGACTATGGACTCTTTACTGTAAGAGCAGTGAGACTATGGGCTCTTTACTGTAAGAACATTGAGACTATGGACTATTTACTGTAAGAGCGGTGAGACTATGGACTCTTTACTGTAAGAGCGGTGAGACTATGGACTCTTTACTGTAAGAGCGGTGAGACTATGGACTCTATACTGTAAGAGCGGTGAGACTATGGACTCTTTACTGTAAGACCAGTGAGACTATGGGCTCTATACTGTAAGAGCAGTGAGACTATGGACTCTTTACTGTAAGAGCGGTGAGACTATGGACTCTATACTGTAAGAGCAGTGAGACTATGGACTCTTTACTGTAAGAGCAGTGAGACTATGGACTCTATACTGTAAGAGCAGTGAGACTATGGACTCTTTACTGTAAGAGCAGTGAGACTATGGACTCCTTACTGTAAGAGCAGTGACACTATGGACTCCATACTGTAAGAGCAGTGACACTATGGACTCTTTACTGTAAGAGCACTGAGACTATGGACTCTTTACTGTAAGAGCAGTGAGACTATGGACTCTTTACTGTAAGAGCAGTGAGACTATGGACTCTTTACTGTAAGAGCAGTGAGACTATGGACTCTTTACTGTAAGAGCAGTGAGACTATAGACTCTTTACTGTAAGAGCAGTGAGACTATGGACTCTTTACTTACTGTAAGAGCAGTGAGACTATGGACTCTTTACTGTAAGAGCAGTGAGACTATGGACTTTATACTGTAAGAGCAGTGAGACTATGGACTCTATACTGTAAGAGCAGTGAGACTATGGACTCTATACTGTAAGAGCAGTGAGACTATGGACTCTTTACTGTAAGAGCAGTGAGACTATGGACTCTTTACTGTAAGAGCAGTGAGACTATGGACTCTTTACTGTAAGAGCAGTGAGACTATGGACTCTTTACTGTAAGAGCAGTGAGACTATGGACTCTTTACTGTAAGAGCAGTGAGACTATGGACTCTTTACTGTAAGAGCAGTGAGACTATGAACTCTTTACTGTAAGAGCAGTGAGACTATGGACTCTTTACTGTAAGAGCAGTGAGACTATGGACTCTTTACTGTAAGAGCAGTGAGACTATGGACACTTTACTGTAAGAGCAGTGAGACTATGGACTCTATACTGTAAGAGCAGTGAGACTATGGACTCTTTACTGTAAGAGCAGTCAGACTATGGACTCAATACTGTAAGAGCAGTGAGACTATGGACTCTTTACTGTAAGAGCAGTGAGACTATGGACTCTTTACTGTAAGAGCAGTGAGACTATGGACTCTTTACTGTAAGAGCAGTGAGACTATGGACTCTTTACTGTAAGAGCAGTGAGACTATGAACTCTTTACTGTAAGAGCAGTGAGACTATGGACTCTTTACTGTAAGAGCAGTGAGACTATGGACTCTTTACTGTAAGAGCAGTGAGACTATGGACACTTTACTGTAAGAGCAGTGAGACTATGGACTCTTTACTGTAAGAGCAGTGAGACCATGGACTCTTTACTGTAAGAGCAGTGAGACTACGGACTCTTTACGGTAAGAGCAGAGACTAGGAAAGTTAAAGGAGTTCTCCAGGCTTTTAATATTGATGACCTATCCTCAGGATAGGTCATCAATATCAGATTGGCGGGGGTCCGACACCCAGCACCCCCGCCGATCAACTGTTTGAAGAGGAGGCGCGCACCGTGCCAGCGCTGCCTCCTCTTCACTGTTTACCTTGCTCACCCAAGCCGCCTCATTCATTTCAATAGGACGGCTAGGTGTAATTACGCTGCTCACCGCTGCAGAGGCGACAGAGAGAAGGTAAACAGCGAAGGGGAGGCAGCGCTGGCTCCTCTTCAAACAATTGATCGGCGGGGGTGCTGGGTGTCGTGCCGGGTGTCGGACCCCCGCCGATCTGATATTGATGACCTATCCTGAGGATAGGTCATCAATATTAAAAGCCCGGAGAACTCCTTTAAGAAATTGTAATCATATAAATATGAGATTCATCAAACTGGTGTAAAGGAAAACTTACAGCAACCGTACAGACACCAGCTGTCATTTGGAATCTAATTGGTTGCTATTGGCAACTAACCCAGTTTCCCTTTACACCAGTTTTATAAATCTCCCTCAAAGAATTCCTTACAACTTCTGTCTCCTCCAGACTCCTCCGCCCCAGTCTCCTCCAGACTCCTCCGCCCCAGTCTCCTCCAGACTCCTCCGCCCCAGTCTCCTCCAGACTCCTCCGCCCCAGTCTCCTCCAGACTCCTCCGCCCCAGTCTCCTCCAGACTCCTCCGCCCCAGTCTCCTCCAGACTCCTCCGCCCCAGTCTCCTCCAGACTCCTCCGCCCCAGTCTCCTCCAGACTCCTCCGCCCCAGTCTCCTCCAGACTCCTCCGCCCCAGTCTCCTCCAGACTCCTCCGCCCCAGTCTCCTCCAGACTCCTCCGCCCCAGTCTCCTCCAGACTCCTCCGCCCCAGTCTCCTCCAGACTCCTCCGCCCCAGTCTCCTCCAGACTCCTCCGCCCCAGTCTCCTCCAGACTCCTCCGCCCCAGTCTCCTCCAGACTCCTCCGCCCCAGTCTCCTCCAGACTCCTCCGCCCCAGTCTCCTCCAGACTCCTCCGCCCCAGTCTCCTCCAGACTCCTCCGCCCCAGTCTCCTCCAGACTCCTCCGCCCCAGTCTCCTCCAGACTCCTCCGCCCCAGTCTCCTCCAGACTCCTCCGCCCCAGTCTCCTCCAGACTCCTCCGCCCCAGTCTCCTCCAGACTCCTCCGCCCCAGTCTCCTCCAGACTCCTCCGCCCCAGTCTCCTCCAGACTCCTCCGCCCCAGTCTCCTCCAGACTCCTCCGCCCCAGTCTCCTCCAGACTCCTCCGCCCCAGTCTCCTCCAGACTCCTCCGCCCCAGTCTCCTCCAGACTCCTCCGCCCCAGTCTCCTCCAGACTCCTCCGCCCCAGTCTCCTCCAGACTCCTCCGCCCCAGTCTCCTCCAGACTCCTCCGCCCCAGTCTCCTCCAGACTCCTCCGCCCCAGTCTCCTCCAGACTCCTCCGCCCCAGTCTCCTCCAGACTCCTCCGCCCCAGTCTCCTCCAGACTCCTCCGCCCCAGTCTCCTCCAGACTCCTCCGCCCCAGTCTCCTCCAGACTCCTCCGCCCCAGTCTCCTCCAGACTCCTCCGCCCCAGTCTCCTCCAGACTCCTCCGCCCCAGTCTCCTCCAGACTCCTCCGCCCCAGTCTCCTCCAGACTCCTCCGCCCCAGTCTCCTCCAGACTCCTCCGCCCCAGTCTCCTCCAGACTCCTCCGCCCCAGTCTCCTCCAGACTCCTCCGCCCCAGTCTCCTCCAGACTCCTCCGCCCCAGTCTCCTCCAGACTCCTCCGCCCCAGTCTCCTCCAGACTCCTCCGCTCCAGACTCCTCCGCCCCAGTCTCCTCCGCCCCAGTCTCCTCCAGACTCCTCCGCCCCAGTCTCCTCCGCCCCAGTCTCCTCCAGACTCCTCCGCCCCAGTCTCCTCCAGACTCCTCCGCCCCAGTCTCCTCCAGACTCCTCCGCCCCAGTCTCCTCCAGACTCCTCCGCCCCAGTCTCCTCCAGACTCCTCCGCCCCAGTCTCCTCCAGACTCCTCCGCCCCAGTCTCCTCCAGACTCCTCCGCCCCAGTCTCCTCCAGACTCCTCCGCCCCAGTCTCCTCCAGACTCCTCCGCCCCAGTCTCCTCCAGACTCCTCCGCCCCAGTCTCCTCCAGACTCCTCCGCCCCAGTCTCCTCCAGACTCCTCCGCCCCAGTCTCCTCCAGACTCCTCCGCCCCAGTCTCCTCCAGACTCCTCTGCCCCAGTCTCCTCTGCCCCAGTCTCCTCCAGACTCCTCTGCCCCAGTCTCCTCCAGACTCCTCTGCCCCAGTCTCCTCCAGACTCCTCTGCCCCAGTCTCCTCCAGACTCCTCTGCCCCAGTCTCCTCCAGACTCCTCTGCCCCAGTCTCCTCCAGACTCCTCTGCCCCAGTCTCCTCCAGACTCCTCTGCCCCAGTCTCCTCCAGACTCCTCTGCCCCAGTCTCCTCCAGACTCCTCTGCCCCAGTCTCCTCCAGACTCCTCTGCCCCAGTCTCCTCCAGACTCCTCTGCCCCAGTCTCCTCCAGACTCCTCTGCCCCAGTCTCCTCCAGACTCCTATTTTCTCCAGACTCCTCTGCCCCAGTCTCCTCCAGACTCCTCTGCCCTCCAGACTCCTCTGCCCTCCAGACTCCTCTGCCCTCCAGACTCCTCTGCCCCCCAGACTCCTCTGCCCCCCAGACTCCTCTGCCCCCCAGACTCCTCTGCCCCCCAGACTCCTCTGCCCCCCAGACTCCTCTGCCCCCCAGACTCCTCTGCCCTCCAGACTTCTCTGCCCCCCAGACTCCTCTGCCCTCCAGACTCCTCTGCCCCCCAGACTCCTGTCTCCTCCAGACTCCTCTGCCCCCCAGACTCCTCTGCCCCCCAGACTCCTCTGCCCCCCAGACTCCTCTGCCCCCCAGACTCCTCTGCCCCCCAGACTCCTGTCTCCTCCTGCAGTATGAGACACAGGATAAGACTAGATTAGTCTCTGCAGATCTAGATGTGACTGGAGTATGAGACATGATGATTATATGAAGATTTATAGTGGTGTTTTGGGGGTCCATTTGGCTGGGGGCCCGGGGCCACACACTCCACATGAGCTGTACGGACAGACCTGAGTACCGCGTTCCTTCCACCGCCCGCCAGGAATGGTCATCGCCAGCTCCTCCATGTCTGCTCCACCTCTGAAAAGAGAATACGCACATCACTCATACACACCGGGGTGTAGTGCAGGCGCCTGGTATAGCAGAGTGGGGGGGAGGGGGGGGGAGACCCGATGCAGCAGAGTGGGGGGGAGGGGGGGAGACCTGATGCAGCAGAGTGGGGGGGGGGGGGGGGGGGAGACCTGATGTAGCAGAGTGGAGGGGGGAGACCCGATGCAGCAGAGTGGGGGGGGGAGACCTGATGTAGCAGAGTGGGGGGGGGGGGGGAGACCTGATGTAGCAGAGTGGGGGGGGGGGGGAGACACCTGATGTAGCAGAGGGGGGGGGGGGGGGACCGGATGTAGCAGAGGGGGGGGGGGGGGAGACACCTGATGTAGCAGAGTGGGGGGGAGACCCGATGCAGCAGAGTGGGGGGGGAGACCTGATGTAGCAGAGTGGGGGGGGGGGAGAGACCCGATGCAGCAGAGTGGGGGGGGGGAAGAGACCCGATGCAGCAGAGTGGAGGGGGGGGGGGGGAGACCTGATGTAGCAGAGTGGGGGGGGGGGGACCTGATGTAGCAGAGTGGGGGGGGGAGACCTGATGCAGCAGAGTGGGGGGGGGGGAAGACCTGATGTAGCAGAGTGGGGGGGGGAGACCTGAAGTAGCAGAGTGGGGGGGGGGGGAGACCTGATGCAGCAGAGTGGGGGGGGGGAGACCTGATGTAGCAGAGTGGGGGGGGGGGGGGACCTGATGTAGCAGAGTGGGGGGGGGGGGGGACCTGATGTAGCAGAGTGGGGGGGGGAGACCTGATGTAGCAGAGTGGGGGGGGGGGGAGACCTGATGTAGCAGAGTGGGGGGGGGAGACCTGATGTAGCAGAGTGGGGGGGGGGGAGACCTGATGTAGCAGAGTGGGGGGGGGAGAACTGATGTAGCAGAGTGGGGGGGGGGAGACCTGATGTAGCAGAGTGGGGGGGGGGAGACCTGATGTAGCAGAGTGGGGGGGGGGACCTGATGTAGCAGAGTGGGGGGGGGACCTGATGTAGCAGAGTGGGGGGGGGGGACCTGATGTAGCAGAGTGGGGGGGGGAGACCTGATGCAGCAGAGTGGGGGGGGGGGAAGACCTGATGTAGCAGAGTGGGGGGGGGAGACCTGATGTAGCAGAGTGGGGGGGGGGAGACCTGATGCAGCAGAGTGGGGGGGGGGAGACCTGATGTAGCAGAGTGGGGGGGGGAGACCTGATGTAGCAGAGTGGGGGGGGGGGGGAGACCTGATGTAGCAGAGGGGGGGGGGGACCTGATGTAGCAGAGTGGGGGGGGGGAGACCTGATGCAGCAGAGTGGGGGGGGGGAGAGACCTGATGTAGCAGAGTGGGGGGGGGGGGAGACCTGATGTAGCAGAGTGGGGGGGGGGGAGACCTGATGTAGCAGAGTGGGGGGGGGGGGAGACCTGATGTAGCAGAGGGGGGGGGGGGAGACCTGATGTAGCAGAGTGGGGGGGGGAGACCTGATGTAGCAGAGTGGGGGGGGGGGAGACCTGATGTAGCAGAGTGGGGGGGGGGGGGGAGACCTGATGTAGCAGAGGGGGGGGGGAGACCTGATGTAGCAGAGTGGGGGGGGGGGGACCTGATGTAGCAGAGTGGGGGGGGGGAGACCTGATGTAGCAGAGTGGGGGGGGAGACCTGATGTAGCAGAGTGGGGGGGGGGAGACCTGATGTAGCAGAGTGGGGGGGGGGGAGACCTGATGCAGCAGAGTGGGGGGGGGGGGGAGACCTGATGTAGCAGAGTGGGGGGGGGGAGACCTGATGTAGCAGAGTGGGGGGGGGGGAGACCTGATGTAGCAGAGTGGGGGGGGGGGGACCTGATGTAGCAGAGTGGGGGGGGGGAGACCTGATGTAGCAGAGTGGGGGGGGGGGGGACCTGATGTAGCAGAGGGGGGGGGGGGGGAGACCAGATGTAGCAGAGTGGGGGGGGAGACCTGATGTAGCAGAGTGGGGGGGGGGAGACCTGATGTAGCAGAGTGGGGGGGGAGACCTGATGTAGCAGAGTGGGGGGGGGGGGAGACCTGATGTAGCAGAGTGGGGGGGGGGGAGACCTGATGTAGCAGAGTGGGGGGGGGGAGACCTGATGTAGCAGAGTGGGGGGGGGGAGACCTGATGTAGCAGAGTGGGGGGGGGACCTGATGTAGCAGAGTGGGGGGGGGGGGGAGACCTGATGTAGCAGAGTGGGGGGGGGGGACCTGATGTAGCAGAGGGGGGGGGGGGGAGACCTGATGTAGCAGAGTGGGGGGGGGGAGACCTGATGTAGCAGAGTGGGGGGGGGGAGACCTGATGTAGCAGAGTGGGGGGGGGAGACCTGATGTAGCAGAGTGGGGGGGGGACCTGATGTAGCAGAGTGGGGGGGGGGAGAGACCTGATGTAGCAGAGTGGGGGGGGACCTGATGTAGCAGAGTGGGGGGGGGGGGAGACCTGATGTAGCAGAGTGGGGGGGGGAGACCTGATGTAGCAGAGTGGGGGCCATTTCTGGAAAGTCCATAAAAGTAGATGGGTTTTATTTGGATTCTGGGTAGCAGCCCTGACCTTCAGCTCCCAGGGGCCCCGAGTAGAGAAGGCCCCGGAGATGTCGCCCCTCAGGCCAGTTATTATAAGGGGGCACACGGCTCCCAGGAGACCTACGTTACAAAATGGAGGGTAAATGGGAAGAAGCACGTGACCCGTGGAGGGCGGAGTCCGTCACTCACTTCCCCCGCGGAGATGCGGACGGCCGGACACGGGCCCGGGGCCCCCCCGCAGAGCCGCCGCTCGCCGCCATATTCCTGGAGGACGTGGATGGCGACCGCTAGAAAACGTCGGCGCTGAGGAGAAAGGCGGAGCTTCTGTGTTAGGCCCGCCCCCATCGAGTATGACTCCTCCCACATAAAAAGCGGGAACGAACTTGGCTCAGCTCTGGATGCGGACGGTCAGTGCGGAGACGTCACTGTGGGGCTCGGAGATGTGGTGCTGGGGTCACACCATGTGCTCCTGACCCCGTGTGTGGGCCCCGGACCTGGGCTATCCTCCACCAGTGTGATAATAACATGACCCCAGGATATCCTCCACCAGTGTGATAATAACATGACCCCGGGATATCCTCCACCAGTGTGATAATAACATGACCCCGGGATATCCTCCACCAGTGTGATAATAACATGACCCCGGGATATCCTCCACCAGTGTGATAATAACATGACCCCAGGATATCCTCCACCAGTGTGATAATAACATGACCCCGGGATATCCTCCACCAGTGTGATAATAACATGACCCCGGGATATCCTCCACCAGTGTAATAATAACATGACCCCGGGATATCCTCCACCAGTGTGATAATAACATGACCCCGGGATATCCTCCACCAGTGTGATAATAACATGACCCCGGGATATCCTCCACCAGTGTGATAATAACATGACCCCGGGATATCCTCCACCAGTGTGATAATAACATGACCCCGGGATATCCTCCACCAGTGTGATAATAACATGACCCCGTGATATCCTCCACCAGTGTGATAATAACATGACCCCGGGATATCCTCCACCAGTGTGATAATAACATGACCCCGGGATATCCTCCACCAGTGTGATAATAACATGACCCCGGGATATCCTCCACCAGTGTGATAATAACATGACCCCGGGATATCCTCCACCAGTGTGATAATAACATGACCCCGGGATATCCTCCACCAGTGTGATAATAACATGACCCCGTGATATCCTCCACCAGTGTGATAATAACATGACCCCGGGATATCCTCCACCAGTGTGATAATAACATGACCCCGTGATATCCTCCACCAGTGTGATAATAACATGACCCCGGGATATCCTCCACCAGTGTGATAATAACATGACCCGGGATATCCTCCACCAGTGTGATAATAACATGACCCCGGGATATCCTCCACCAGTGTGATAATAACATGACCCCGTGATATCCTCCACCAGTGTGATAATAACATGACCCCGGGATATCCTCCACCAGTGTGATAATAACATGACCCCGGGATATCCTCCACCAGTGTAATAATAACATGACCCCGGGATATCCTCCACCAGTGTGATAATAACATGACCCTGGGATATCCTCCACCAGTGTGATAATAACATGACCCAGGATATCCTCCACCAGTGTAATAATAACATGACCCCGGGATATCCTCCACCAGTGTGATGATAACATGACCCCGGGATATCCTCCACCAGTGTGATAATAACATGACCCCGGGATATCCTCCACCAGTGTGATAATAACATCACCCGGGATATCCTCCACCAGTGTAATAATAACATGACCCCGGGATATCCTCCACCAGTGTGATAATAACATGACCCCGGGATATCCTCCACCAGTGTGACAATAACATGACCCCGTGATATCCTCCACCAGTGTGATAATAACATGACCCCGGGATATCCTCCACCAGTGTGATAATAACATGACCCCGGGATATCCTCCACCAGTGTGATAATAACATGACCCCGGGATATCCTCCACCAGTGTAATAATAACATGACCCCGGGATATCCTCCACCAGTGTAATAATAACATGACCCCAGGATATCCTCCACCAGTGTAATAATAACATGACCCCGGGATATCCTCCACCAGTGTGATAATAACATGACCCCAGGATATCCTCCACCAGTGTGATAATAACATGACCCCGGGATATCCTCCACCAGTGTGATAATAACATGACCCCGGGATATCCTCCACCAGTGTGATATTAACATGACCCCAGGATATCCTCCACCAGTGTGATAATAACATTACCCCGGGATATCCTCCACCAGTGTGATAATAACATTACCCCGGGATATCCTCCACCAGTGTGATAATAACATTACCCCGGGATATCCTCCACCAGTGTGATAATAACATGACCCCGGGATATCCTCCACCAGTGTGATAATAACATGACCCGGGATATCCTCCACCAGTGTGATAATAACATGACCCGGGATATCCTCCACCAGTGTGATAATAACATGGCCCCAGGATATCCTCCACCAGTGTAATAATAACATGACCCCGGGATATCCTCCACCAGTGTGATAATAACATGACCCCGTGATATCCTCCACCAGTGTGATAATAACATGACCCCGGGATATCCTCCACCAGTGTGATAATAACATGACCCGGGATATCCTCCACCAGTGTGATAACATGACCCCGGGATATCCTCCACCAGTGTGATAATAACATGACCCCGGGATATCCTCCACCAGTGTGATAATAACATGACCCCAGGATATCCTCCACCAGTGTAATAATAACATGACCCCGGGATATCCTCCACCAGTGTGATAATAACATGACCCCGGGATATCCTCCACCAGTGTGATAATAACATGACCCCGTGATATCCTCCACCAGTGTGATAATAACATGACCCCGGGATATCCTCCACCAGTGTGATAATAACATGACCCCAGGATATCCTCCACCAGTGTGATAATAACATGACCCCGGGATATCCTCCACCAGTGTGATAATAACATGGCCCCAGGATATCCTCCACCAGTGTGATAATAACATGACCCCAGGATATCCTCCACCAGTGTGATAATAACATGGCCCCAGGATATCCTCCACCAGTGTGATAATAACATGACCCCGGGATATCCTCCACCAGTGTGATAATAACATTACCCCGGGATATCCTCCACCAGTGTGATAATAACATGACCCCGGGATATCCGCCACCAGTGTAATAACATGACCCCGGGATATCCTCCACCAGTGTGATGATAACATGACCCCAGGATATCCTCCACCAGTGTGATAACATGACCCCGGGATATCCGCCACCAGTGTGATAATAACATGACCCCGGGATATCCTCCACCAGTGTGATAATAACATGACCCCGGGATATCCTCCACCAGTGTAATAATAACATGACCCCAGGATATCCTCCACCAGTGTAATAATAACATGACCCCGGGATATCCTCCACCAGTGTGATAATAACATGACCCCGGGATATCCTCCACCAGTGTGATAATAACATGACCCCGGGATATCCTCCACCAGTGTGATAATAACATGACCCGGGATATCCTCCACCAGTGTGATAATAACATGACCCCGGGATATCCTCCACCAGTGTGATAATAACATGACCCCGTGATATCCTCCACCAGTGTGATAATAACATGACCCCGGGATATCCTCCACCAGTGTGATAATAACATGACCCCGGGATATCCTCCACCAGTGTGATAATAACATGACCCCGGGATATCCTCCACCAGTGTGATAATAACATGACCCCGGGATATCCTCCACCAGTGTGATAATAACATGACCCCGGGATATCCTCCACCAGTGTGATAATAACATGACCCCGTGATATCCTCCACCAGTGTGATAATAACATGACCCCGGGATATCCTCCACCAGTGTGATAATAACATGACCCCGTGATATCCTCCACCAGTGTGATAATAACATGACCCCGGGATATCCTCCACCAGTGTGATAATAACATGACCCGGGATATCCTCCACCAGTGTGATAATAACATGACCCCGGGATATCCTCCACCAGTGTGATAATAACATGACCCCGTGATATCCTCCACCAGTGTGATAATAACATGACCCCGGGATATCCTCCACCAGTGTGATAATAACATGACCCCGGGATATCCTCCACCAGTGTAATAATAACATGACCCCGGGATATCCTCCACCAGTGTGATAATAACATGACCCTGGGATATCCTCCACCAGTGTGATAATAACATGACCCAGGATATCCTCCACCAGTGTAATAATAACATGACCCCGGGATATCCTCCACCAGTGTGATGATAACATGACCCCGGGATATCCTCCACCAGTGTGATAATAACATGACCCCGGGATATCCTCCACCAGTGTGATAATAACATCACCCGGGATATCCTCCACCAGTGTAATAATAACATGACCCCGGGATATCCTCCACCAGTGTGATAATAACATGACCCCGGGATATCCTCCACCAGTGTGATAATAACATGACCCCGTGATATCCTCCACCAGTGTGATAATAACATGACCCCGGGATATCCTCCACCAGTGTGATAATAACATGACCCCGGGATATCCTCCACCAGTGTGATAATAACATGACCCCGGGATATCCTCCACCAGTGTAATAATAACATGACCCCGGGATATCCTCCACCAGTGTAATAATAACATGACCCCAGGATATCCTCCACCAGTGTAATAATAACATGACCCCGGGATATCCTCCACCAGTGTGATAATAACATGACCCCAGGATATCCTCCACCAGTGTGATAATAACATGACCCCGGGATATCCTCCACCAGTGTGATAATAACATGACCCCGGGATATCCTCCACCAGTGTGATATTAACATGACCCCAGGATACCCGCGGATGAGGCCAGTGAGTGACTGCAGCAGTCTCACGACCGAGCAGCCGGATGGCACATATCTCGGCAGTATGTGACTGGCTCACTTGCCTTGGCGGTGGAGTGTTGGCGGATTCTCACAGGATTTAGCTGTATGGAGGTGAGGGCTCTTCTGCCATACTGCACCGCCTGATGTCCGCCTCCCGTCATGGTCACCATTAGAGATGTTCGCCGCGGCGGGTGAACATATGCGATGTTCGGTCCGCCCCCTATACATCATCCTCCACCAGTGTGATAATAACATGACCCCCGGGATATCATCCACCAGTGTAATAATAACATGACCCCGGGATATCCTCCACCAGTGTGATAATAACATGACCCCGGGATATCCTCCACCAGTGTGATAATAACATGACCCCGGGATATCCTCCACCAGTGTGATAATAACATGACCCCGGGATATCCTCCACCAGTGTGATAATAACATGACCCCGGGATATCCTCCACCAGTGTGATAATAACATGACCCCGGGATATCCTCCACCAGTGTGATAATAACATGACCCCGGGATATCCTCCACCAGTGTGATAATAACATGACCCCGGGATATCCGCCACCAGTGTAATAACATGACCCCGGGATATCCTCCACCAGTGTGATGATAACATGACCCCAGGATATCCTCCACCAGTGTGATAATAACATGACCCCGGGATATCCTCCACCAGTGTGATAATAACATTACCCCGGGATATCCTCCACCAGTGTGATAATAACATGACCCCGGGATATCCTCCACCAGTGTAATAATAACATGACCCCAGGATATCCTCCACCAGTGTAATAATAACATGACCCCGGGATATCCTCCACCAGTGTGATAATAACATGACCCCGGGATATCCTCCACCAGTGTGATAATAACATGACCCCGGGATATCCTCCACCAGTGTGATAATAACATGACCCCGGGATATCCTCCACCAGTGTGATAATAACATGACCCCGGGATATCCTCCACCAGTGTGATAATAACATGACCCCGGGATATCCTCCACCAGTGTGATAATAACATGACCCCGGGATATCCTCCACCAGTGTGATAATAACATGACCCCAGGATATCCTCCACCAGTGTGATAATAACATGACCCCGGGATATCCTCCACCAGTGTGATAATAACATGGCCCCAGGATATCCTCCACCAGTGTGATAATAACATGACCCCAGGATATCCTCCACCAGTGTGATAATAACATGGCCCCAGGATATCCTCCACCAGTGTGATAATAACATGACCCCGGGATATCCTCCACCAGTGTGATAATAACATTACCCCGGGATATCCTCCACCAGTGTGATAATAACATGACCCCGGGATATCCGCCACCAGTGTAATAACATGACCCCGGGATATCCTCCACCAGTGTGATGATAACATGACCCCAGGATATCCTCCACCAGTGTGATAACATGACCCCGGGATATCCGCCACCAGTGTGATAATAACATGACCCCGGGATATCCTCCACCAGTGTAATAATAACATGACCCCGGGATATCCTCCACCAGTGTGATGATAACATGACCCCGGGATATCCTCCACCAGTGTGATAATAACATGACCCCGGGATATCCTCCACCAGTGTGATAATAACATCACCCGGGATATCCTCCACCAGTGTAATAATAACATGACCCCGGGATATCCTCCACCAGTGTGATAATAACATGACCCCGGGATATCCTCCACCAGTGTGATAATAACATGACCCCGTGATATCCTCCACCAGTGTGATAATAACATGACCCCGGGATATCCTCCACCAGTGTGATAATAACATGACCCCGGGATATCCTCCACCAGTGTGATAATAACATGACCCCGGGATATCCTCCACCAGTGTAATAATAACATGACCCCGGGATATCCTCCACCAGTGTGATAATAACATGACCCCGGGATATCCTCCACCAGTGTAATAATAACATGACCCCGGGATATCCTCCACCAGTGTGATAATAACATGACCCCAGGATATCCTCCACCAGTGTGATAATAACATGACCCCGGGATATCCTCCACCAGTGTGATAATAACATGACCCCGGGATATCCTCCACTAGTGTGATAATAACATGACCCCGGGATATCCTCCACCAGTGTGATAATAACATTACCCCGGGATATCCTCCACCAGTGTGATAATAACATTACCCCGGGATATCCTCCACCAGTGTGATAATAACATTACCCCGGGATATCCTCCACCAGTGTGATAATAACATTACCCCGGGATATCCTCCACCAGTGTGATAATAACATGACCCCGGGATATCCTCCACCAGTGTGATAATAACATGACCCGGGATATCCTCCACCAGTGTGATAATAACATGACCCGGGATATCCTCCACCAGTGTGATGATAACATGACCCCAGGATATCCTCCACCAGTGTGATAACATGACCCCGGGATATCCGCCACCAGTGTGATAATAACATGACCCCGGGATATCCTCCACCAGTGTAATAATAACATGACCCCGGGATATCCTCCACCAGTGTGATGATAACATGACCCCGGGATATCCTCCACCAGTGTGATAATAACATGACCCCGGGATATCCTCCACCAGTGTGATAATAACATCACCCGGGATATCCTCCACCAGTGTGATAATAACATGACCCCGGGATATCCTCCACCAGTGTGATAATAACATGACCCCGGGATATCCTCCACCAGTGTAATAATAACATGACCCCAGGATATCCTCCACCAGTGTAATAATAACATGACCCCGGGATATCCTCCACCAGTGTGATAATAACATGACCCCGGGATATCCTCCACCAGTGTGATAATAACATGACCCCGGGATATCCTCCACCAGTGTGATAATAACATGACCCCGGGATATCCTCCACCAGTGTGATAATAACATGACCCCGGGATATCCTCCACCAGTGTGATAATAACATGACCCCGTGATATCCTCCACCAGTGTGATAATAACATGACCCCGGGATATCCTCCACCAGTGTGATAATAACATGACCCCGGGATATCCTCCACCAGTGTGATAATAACATGACCCCGGGATATCCTCCACCAGTGTGATAATAACATGACCCCGGGATATCCTCCACCAGTGTGATAATAACATGACCCCGGGATATCCTCCACCAGTGTGATAATAACATGACCCCGTGATATACTCCACCAGTGTGATAATAACATGACCCCGGGATATCCTCCACCAGTGTGATAATAACATGACCCCGTGATATCCTCCACCAGTGTGATAATAACATGACCCCGGGATATCCTCCACCAGTGTGATAATAACATGACCCGGGATATCCTCCACCAGTGTGATAATAACATGACCCCGGGATATCCTCCACCAGTGTGATAATAACATGACCCCGTGATATCCTCCACCAGTGTGATAATAACATGACCCCGGGATATCCTCCACCAGTGTGATAATAACATGACCCCGGGATATCCTCCACCAGTGTAATAATAACATGACCCCGGGATATCCTCCACCAGTGTGATAATAACATGACCCTGGGATATCCTCCACCAGTGTGATAATAACATGACCCAGGATATCCTCCACCAGTGTAATAATAACATGACCCCGGGATATCCTCCACCAGTGTGATGATAACATGACCCCGGGATATCCTCCACCAGTGTGATAATAACATGACCCCGGGATATCCTCCACCAGTGTGATAATAACATCACCCGGGATATCCTCCACCAGTGTAATAATAACATGACCCCGGGATATCCTCCACCAGTGTGATAATAACATGACCCCGGGATATCCTCCACCAGTGTGATAATAACATGACCCCGTGATATCCTCCACCAGTGTGATAATAACATGACCCCGGGATATCCTCCACCAGTGTGATAATAACATGACCCCGGGATATCCTCCACCAGTGTGATAATAACATGACCCCGGGATATCCTCCACCAGTGTAATAATAACATGACCCCGGGATATCCTCCACCAGTGTAATAATAACATGACCCCAGGATATCCTCCACCAGTGTAATAATAACATGACCCCGGGATATCCTCCACCAGTGTGATAATAACATGACCCCAGGATATCCTCCACCAGTGTGATAATAACATGACCCCGGGATATCCTCCACCAGTGTGATAATAACATGACCCCGGGATATCCTCCACCAGTGTGATATTAACATGACCCCAGGATATCCTCCACCAGTGTGATAATAACTTTACCCCGGGATATCCTCCACCAGTGTGATAATAACATTACCCCGGGATATCCTCCACCAGTGTGATAATAACATTACCCCGGGATATCCTCCACCAGTGTGATAATAACATGACCCCGGGATATCCTCCACCAGTGTGATAATAACATGACCCGGGATATCCTCCACCAGTGTGATAATAACATGACCCGGGATATCCTCCACCAGTGTGATAATAACATGGCCCCAGGATATCCTCCACCAGTGTAATAATAACATGACCCCGGGATATCCTCCACCAGTGTGATAATAACATGACCCCGTGATATCCTCCACCAGTGTGATAATAACATGACCCCGGGATATCCTCCACCAGTGTGATAATAACATGACCCGGGATATCCTCCACCAGTGTGATAACATGACCCCGGGATATCCTCCACCAGTGTGATAATAACATGACCCCGGGATATCCTCCACCAGTGTGATAATAACATGACCCCAGGATATCCTCCACCAGTGTAATAATAACATGACCCCGGGATATCCTCCACCAGTGTGATAATAACATGACCCCGGGATATCCTCCACCAGTGTGATAATAACATGACCCCGTGATATCCTCCACCAGTGTGATAATAACATGACCCCGGGATATCCTCCACCAGTGTGATAATAACATGACCCCAGGATATCCTCCACCAGTGTGATAATAACATGACCCCGGGATATCCTCCACCAGTGTGATAATAACATGGCCCCAGGATATCCTCCACCAGTGTGATAATAACATGACCCCAGGATATCCTCCACCAGTGTGATAATAACATGGCCCCAGGATATCCTCCACCAGTGTGATAATAACATGACCCCGGGATATCCTCCACCAGTGTGATAATAACATTACCCCGGGATATCCTCCACCAGTGTGATAATAACATGACCCCAGGATATCCTCCACCAGTGTAATAATAACATGACCCCAGGATATCCTCCACCAGTGTAATAATAACATGACCCCGGGATATCCTCCACCAGTGTGATAATAACATGACCCCGGGATATCCTCCACCAGTGTGATAATAACATGACCCCGGGATATCCTCCACCAGTGTGATAATAACATGACCCCGGGATATCCTCCACCAGTGTGATAATAACATGACCCCGGGATATCCTCCACCAGTGTAATAATAACATGACCCCGGGATATCCTCCACCAGTGTGATAATAACATGACCCCGGGATATCCTCCACCAGTGTGATAATAACATGACCCCGGGATATCCTCCACCAGTGTGATAATAACATGACCCCGTGATATCCTCCACCAGTGTGATAATAACATGACCCAGGGATATCCTACACCAGTGTGATGATAACATGACCCCGGGATATCCTCCACCAGTGTGATAATAACATGACCCCGGGATATCCTCCACCAGTGTGATGATAACATGACCCCAGGATATCCTCCACCAGTGTGATAATAACATGACCCCAGGATATCCTCCACCAGTGTGATAATAACATGACCCCGGGATATCCTCCACCAGTGTGATAATAACATTACCCCGGGATATCCTCCACCAGTGTGATAATAACATGACCCCAGGATATCCTCCACCAGTGTAATAATAACATGACCCCGGGATATCCTCCACCAGTGTAATAATAACATGACCCCGGGATATCCTCCACCAGTGTAATAATAACATGACCCCGGGATATCCTCCACCAGTGTGATAATAACATGACCCCGGGATATCCTCCACCAGTGTGATAATAACATGACCCAGGATATCCTCCACCAGTGTGATAATAACATGACCCCGGGATATCCTCCACCAGTGTGATAATAACATGACCCCGTGATATCCTCCACCAGTGTGATAATAACATGACCCCAGGATATCCTCCACCAGTGTGATGATAACATGACCCCGGGATATCCTCCACCAGTGTGATAATAACATGACCCCGGGATATCCTCCACCAGTGTGATAATAACATGACCCCGTGATATCCTCCACCAGTGTGATAATAACATGACCCCAGGATATCCTCCACCAGTGTGATAATAACATGACCCCGTGATATCCTCCACCAGTGTGATAATAACATGACCCCGGGATATCCTCCACCAGTGTGATAATAACATGACCCCGGGATATCCTCCACCAGTGTGATAATAACATGACCCCGGGATATCCTCCACCAGTGTAATAATAACATGACCCCGGGATATCCTCCACCAGTGTAATAATAACATGACCCCAGGATATCCTCCACCAGTGTAATAATAACATGACCCCGGGATATCCTCCACCAGTGTGATAATAACATGACCCCAGGATATCCTCCACCAGTGTGATAATAACATGACCCCGGGATATCCTCCACCAGTGTGATAATAACATGACCCCGGGATATCCTCCACCAGTGTGATATTAACATGACCCCAGGATACCCGCGGATGAGGCCAGTGAGTGACTGCAGCAGTCTCACGACCGAGCAGCCGGATGGCACATATCTCGGCAGTATGTGACTGGCTCACTTGCCTTGGCGGTGGAGTGTTGGCGGATTCTCACAGGATTTAGCTGTATGGAGGTGAGGGCTCTTCTGCCATACTGCACCGCCTGATGTCCGCCTCCCGTCATGGTCACCATTAGAGATGTTCGCCGCGGCGGGTGAACATATGCGATGTTCGGTCCGCCCCCTATACATCATCATTGAGTAAACTTTGACCCTGTACCTCCCAGTCAGCAGACACATTCCAGCCAATCAGCAGCATACCCTCCCTCCCAGACCCTCCCACCTCCTGCACAGCATCCATCTTAGATTCATTCGGAAGCTGCAGTCTCAGTGAGAGGAGGGACAGTGCTGCTGCTGCTGATCTAATAGGGGAAGCGTTATCTAGGGCCGTGTTCTGTGTGCACTGCAGTCTCAGTGAGAGGAGGGACAGTGCTGCTGATCTAATAGGGGAAGCGTTAGCTAGGGCAGTGTATTCAGTGTCCACAGACTCATCTGCTGTAAGGACAGCGTCCCATTAAGCCCTTTTCAGGGCTAGAACATCAGTCTGCTTTTTTTTTTTCTCCCTGTGTAATCTAATTGCCGTTTCCTGCCAGCGTGTGTGTCAGGCCCACAGCGTATACTGTGCCCACTACTGCCAGTGCCACCTCTCATATCTGGTGTCACAGTAGCTTGCATATAAAAAAGAAAAAAAAGAAATTGGACTGTAATATAATATCAGTCAGTTTCCTGCACGTGTGTGTGTTTCAGGCCCTGCCAGGGCACAGTGTCACCAGCGCAACTCCTATCTGGATTGAATAGCAGTTAGTTGTCTGCCAGCGTGTGTGTCAGGCCTACAGCGTGTACTGTGCCAACTTCTGCCAGTGCACAGTGCCACTCATATCGGGTGGCACAGTACCTTGCACGCATAGTACAACTAAACTAATCTAAAATAAATGACAGGCAGAGGCAGGCCACCCCGCAGGGGCCGTCGTGGTCGTGGTGCTGTGATTCCCTTTGGCCCTAGACTAATGCCCAGTGTTCAGAGGCCACGTACCCTGAACTCGAACAGTTCTGAGGACATAGTTGACTGGCTAACACAGGACACCCAATCTTCTACAGCTTCCGCTCGGAACCTTGACGCACCATCCTCCTCCAGCTCAGCTTCGGGCACCTCTCAAGTTACCACTCGCCCGCCCGCCGCCACCACCACCACTACCACCACAGCCGCTTCCCTTGATCCCTCAGAGGAGTTATTTACACATCAGTTGGAAGAAATGAGTGATGTACAACCATTATTGCCAGAGGATGTAGATAACAGGGATATGTCTCAGTCAGGCAGCATTACACACATGGACGTACGGTGTGATGATGATGATGATGATGTTGTACCCGCTGCTGCTTCCTTTGCTGAGGTGTCAGATACAAGTGAAGCGGTTGATGATGACGATGTGTCCGTGGATGTCACGTGGGTGCCTGCTCGAAGAGAAGAAGAACAGGGGGAAACTTCAGATGGGGAGACAGAGAGGAGGAGGAGACGAGTTGGACGCAGGGGGAGGTCGTCGCAAGGAGCTAGAGGCACAGTCAGACAGCATGTATCGGCACCCGGGGTCACCCAGACAGCACGCCAATCAGCACACACTGCTGCCACCACCAGAATGCCGTCATTGCAAAGCTCAGCAGTGTGGTATTATTTTTGTGTGTCTGCCTCTGACAACAGCGATGCTATTTGCAACCTGTGCCAAAAGAAACTGAGTCGTGGGAAGTCCAACACCCACCTAGGTACAACTGCTTTGCGAAGGCACATGATCGCACATCACAAACACCTATGGGATCAACACATGAGTACAAGCAGCACACAAGCTCAAAGCCACCATCCTCCTCCTGGTCCAGCATCTTCAGCCACGTCAACCACTGCTGTCCTCCTTGCCCCCTCTCAACCATCCACCACTCCGTCTCTCACCTTCAGCAGTTCCTTCTCATCTGCCCACAGTCAGGTGTCTGTCATTGAGCGTAAGAAGCCAATGTCACAAAGTCACCCCCTTGCCCGGCGTCTGACAGCTGGCTTGTCAGAACTCTTAGCCCGCCAGCTTTTACCATACAAGCTGGTGGAGTCTGAGGCCTTCCAAAAATTTTTAGCTATTGGGACACCGCAGTGGAAGGTACCCGGCCAAAATTTCTTTGCAAAAAAGGCAATCCCCAACCTGTACTCTATTGTGCAAAAGGAAGTCATGGCATGTCTGGCACACAGTGTTGGGGCAAGGGCCCATCTGACCACTGATACCTGGTCTGCAAAGCACGGTCAGGGCAGGTATATCACCTACACTGCGCATTGGGTAAACCTGCTGACGGCTGCCAAGCATGGAATGCGTGGCTCTGCAGAGGAGTTGGTGACACCAAAACGACTTGCAGGCAGGCCTGCTGCCACCTCCTCTACTCCTCCCTCTTTGCTAACCTCCTCGGCTGAGTCCTCTTCTGCTGCTGCGTCTTGCTCCACATCAACGGCACCCCCATAGCTCCCCAGGGGCTATTCCACATCCCGGATACGGCAGAGAGTCACACCGGACCAGCACTCCTGTCCGCCCTAAACGCACAGGTGGATCAGTGGCTGACTCCGCACCAACTGGAGATCGGCAAAGTGGTGTGTGACAATGGAAGCAATTTGTTGGCGGCATTGAATTTGGGCAAGTTGACACATGTGCCGTGCATGGCACATGTGTGTAATCTGATTGTACTATGCTTTGTGTCTAAGTACCCAGGCTTACAGGACGTCCTCAAGCAGGCCAGGAAGGTGTGTGGCCATTTCAGGCGTTCCTACACGGCGCACTTTTCAGATATCCAGCGGCGAAACAACATGCCAGTGAGGCACTTGATTTGCGACAGCCCGACACGTTGGAATTCAACACTCCTAATGTTCAACCGCCAGCTCCAACAAGAAAAACCCGTCAACTAGTATTTGTGTGACCGGGGTGCTAGGACAGCCTCTGCGGAGCTGGGAATGTTTTTGCCACGTTACTGGACGCTCATGCGCAATGCCTGTAGGCTCATGAGTCCTTTTGAGGAGGTGACAAACCTAGTCAGTCGCACCGAAAGCACCATCAGTGACATCATCCCATTTGTTTTCTTCCTGGAGCGTGCCCTGCGAAGAGTGCTGGATCAGGCCGTAGATGAGCGTGAAGAGGAAGAGTTGTGGTCACCATTGCCACCAGAAACAGCCTTGTCATAGTCAATGCTGGACCTGCGGCAACGCTGGAAGAGGAGTGTGAGGAAAAGGAGTCAGAGGAGGAATGTGGCTTTGAGGAGGAGGAGGAAGACCAACCACAGCAAGCATCCCAGGGTGCTCGTTGTCACCTATCTGGTACCCGTGGTGTTGTACGTGGCTGGGGGGAAGAACAGACCTTCAGTGAGATCACTGAGGATGAGGAACGGGACACGAGTAGCTCGGCATCCAACCTTGTGCAAATGGGGTCTTTCATGCTGTTGTGCCTGTTGAGGGACCCTCGTATAAAAAGGCTGAAGGAGAACGACCTGTACTGGGTGGCCACGCTACTAGACCCCCGGTATAAGCAGAAAGTGGCTGAAATGTTACCGAATTACCGCAAGTCGGAAAGGATGCAGCAGTTCCAAAACAAGTTAAAAAGTATGCTTTACACATCGTATAAGGGTGATGTCACAGCACAACGGGAATCTAACAGGGGAAGAGGTGAAAGTAATCCTCCTCCTACCACGACCACGGCGGCAAGGACAGGACGCTTTACAGATGTGTTGTTGATGGAGTCCTACGCATCGCCACAGCCCTTCGGGGTCCACCCTCAGAGAACGACTCGACCGACAGGTAGCAGACTACCTCGCCCTAACTGCAGATATCGACACTCTGAGGAGCGATGAACCCCTTGACTACTGGGTGTGCAGGCTTGACCTGTGGCCTGAGCTATCCCAGTTTGTGATAGAACTTCTGGCCTGCCCCGCTTCAAGTGTCCTGTCAGAAAGGACCTTCAGTGCAGCAGGAGGCATTGTCACTGAGAAGAGAAGTCGCCTCGGTCAAAAAAGTCTAGATTACCTCACCTTTATTAAGATGAATGAGGGATGGATCCCGAAGGGACTGACAGTGGGCGATACATTCGACTAAAAAAGGCCTGATGAGATGAGCTGCCTTGGCCTCAAAATGGTCCACACGCTTCTGTATTTTATCTCTGAATGCCGGATGACTTGCGTGACTTCTCCGCCACCAACTAGGGTTCAAGCCGCAATGTTTTAGTGCACTTTCTGCCTGGGAAACATAAATTTTTCTGGCCGCTGCTACAGCAGTGGCTGTAACAATAACATTATTTTTCAGGCATGTGTAGATGACTAATTTTTCTGCCCTCTAGTGCTGCACTGTGGCTGCAAAAACAAAACAAACAAAAAAGGCACATACATGTGTCAATTCCCCTTCGTGATCGTTACCTTGTCGTGGTGAAGGGGCTTGTGTATCACAATGAAGTGACCACCTCTATGAGTGTGTTGGCAATGTTGGCACACCCCAGATGATAAGGTCGTTGCTTCATTGTGAACAGACCAAAAGCGATCGGCTGGATAATTTTGCATAGAAAAACCATTAATTTTCTTTGTGATCATCTAAGGTGATCATTGAGGCCTACTAGGCCAATAATGGGCCCACACTGCAGAATCATTGTTTTCTGGGTCACTTACCTGTCACTGAACTACCTCAGCACGACCATAGGCTTTGAAAAACCGCCATCGCCTGCAATCTCCCAAATGTGCGCACGAGCACAGTCATCACTACACCAAGATTGACGCATAGAGAAATAAAATTTATGTCATGAGTGTGACAACTATTGACAACTCTTTGCGGTGGTCTAAAATCTATTCCATACACGTCCCCTGATAGGAGACATAACAGGGATTAAACTGATAGGAATAGTACTACTTAACACACCACAACTATCTGGTGGCGCAGTTCCCCAAATTGGAAGTGGGAGGACCAACCAAGCATCTTTTTCCATCTCCCGGTTCCTAAAATCTATTCCATACACCGACCCCTGATAGGGGACAAAACAGAGATTAAACTGTTAAGAACAGATTTTTTTTAATTTAAACAAAAGAGGACAGCCTCTGCGGAGCTGGGTATTTTTTGGCCGCGTTACTGAACGCTCATGCACCATGGCTGTAGGCTTATGCGTCCTTTTGCGGAGGTGACAAACCTGGTCAGTCAAACCCAAGGCAACATCATCGACCTCATCCCATATGCGTTTTTTCTGGAGTGTGCCCTGCGAAGAGTGCTGGATCAGGCCGTAGATGAGCGTGAAGAGGAAGAGTTGTGGTCACCATCACCACCAGAAGCAGCCTTGTCGTCGTCGATTGCTGGACCTGCGGCAACGCTGGAAGAGGAGTCTGAAGAAGAGGAGGAAGGTGGCTTTGAGGAGGTGGAAGACCAACCACAGCAGGCGTCCCAGGGGGCTTGTTGTCACCTTTCGGGGACCCTTGGTGTTGTACGTGGCTGGGTGGAGGAAGAGACCTTCAATGACGTCAGTGAGGACAAGGAACGGGACATGGCTAGCTTGGTATCCAACCTTGTGCAAATGGGGAGTTGGCCGTTGTTTGCGGTGCGTTAAACGGGGAGTTTGGTCTGTCACTGTGAAGCGGGCGTAACCCTTACACTACCTGATCGATACAACATCATAAATGATGTTTTAAAGCACGTTATTCCAAACAATATAGGAATGTTAGGTGATTTATGCCCTTTATGGATTCAAACCCGACTCTGCGTCAACTACATAATTTTCCATGGGAGTTTTGCCATGGATCCCCCTCCGGCATGCCACAGTCCAGGTGTTAGTCCCCTTGAAACATCTTTTCCATCACTATTGTGGCCAGAAAAAGTCCCTGTGGGTTTTAAAACTCGCCTGCCTATTGAAGTCTATGGCGGTTTGCCCGTTCGCGAACATTTGCGGAAATTCGCGTTCGCCTTTCGCGAACGGAAAATTTTTATGTTCGCGACATGTCTAGTCACCATCTGTTCTCATGGCACAGACTGGCAGTGGGCAGATGAGCCCGTGCAGTGGTGGGAGAGCTGCCAGCTGCCGGCGTGCTCCAGGCACGGGCTGCTCATTTTTCAGGGTGACATGGAAACTGACAATGTACAGTGACGACAGTGGCGGCCACACAAATATTTACTGACTGAGGGCCGGGAGAGCGGCGGTAATTACCCAACACTGTTACCGCGGCCAGCAGTCCCATGTCCTCGTGGATCACCCCTGTCTACGTCATCTATCAGTCCTCATCTGGCAGAATGTGTCTGCACCCGTTCCGCAGTTATCAGGAACATGTGCGGACCCATTCATTCTGTATGGGGCAGGAATGGATGCGGACAGCACAATGTGTGCTGTCCGCATCCGCATTTCCGGAGCGCGTGGCCGATCTTCCGGTCTGCGGTTCCGGAAAAAAATAGAACATGTCCTATTCTTGTCCGCAATTGCAGACAAGAATAGGCATTTCTAAGGGGGTGCCTGCCGGGTGTATTGCGGATCCGCAATTTGCAGATCCGCAATGCACTACGGATGTGTGAATGGACCCTAAGGGTAAATTCACACGACTAAATCCTTTCCGTTTTGCGGTCCGCCATTAATGGAACCGTGTGTCCACATTTTGCGGACGAATGACTTCCGTATGTCTTCCGTTTTTACAGTCCGCAAAAAAACGGAAGAAAAAAAAATCATTAAGGACTTTAAAAATACGGAAACGGTTCCGTATGTCATCCGCAATTTGTAGATCCATTGACTTGAATGGGACTGCGGACCGATCTGTGCGGACAATAGTAGTACAAGCTTCATATTTTTGCGGACTAGAAATGCGGAAACACGGATGCGGACAAGATACTGAACGCTGTCTGCACATTTTATTCACCCATAGAAATGAATGGATCCGCATCTATTCCGCAAAATGCGGGTCGGACGTGGATAAAATTATACGGTCGTGTGAATGTACCCTTATGAGAAGGGGCGCTGACAGCCATCCTCTCATCTCTCCCCAGCGCCCCGATATAGGGGTTCTGTCCTTGTCATGGTCTGTAAATCTGTGTGCAGGTACTGCGCCAGTGTGTACAGTGCCCTGATCCCATCTCCCCACAAGGAAGCAGGAAAGGTGCGGTCACCGCCTGCAGCTGCGCAGATATGGTCTGAATCACGCCGCTTCTCATCTGCTGCTTGTTTGCTTTCATGAGCTCACGCTTGGCTGGATTAGAGCATTACAGATGGTGGAGAGGGCGATAAGAGATGAGGAGCATTGTGATATGGACGCCTCGAACACCAGCTCAGGACGCGGCGTATCGGACAACACAGCTCAGGACGCGGCGTATCGGGCAACACAGCTCAGGACGCGGCGTATCGGGCAACACAGCTCAGGACGCGGCGTATCGGACAACACAGCTCAGGACACGGCGTATCGGACAACACAGCTCAGGACGCGGCGTATCGGGCAACACAGCTCAGGACGCGGCGTATCGGGCAACACAACTCCGGACGCGGCGTATCGGAACACAGCTCAGGACGCGGCGTATCGGGCAACACAGCTCAGGACGCGGCGTATCGGGCAACACAGCTCAGTACACGGCGTATCGGGCAACACAGCTCAGGACGCGGCGTATCGGACAACACAGCTCAGGACGCGGCGTATCGGACAACACAGCTCAGGACGCGGCGTATCGGACAACACAGCTCAGGACACGGCGTATCGGACAACACAGCTCAGGACGCGGCGTATCGGGCAACACAGCTCAGGACACGGCGTATCGGGCAACACAGCTCAGGACGCGGCGTATCGGACAACACAGCTCAGGACGCGGCGTATCGGACAACACAGCTCAGAACGCGGCGTATCGGACAACACAGCTCAGGACGCGGCGTATCGGGCAACACAGCTCTGGACGCGGCGTATCGGGCAACACAGCTCAGGACACGGCGTATCGGGCAACACAGCTCAGGACGCGGCGTATCGGACAACACAGCTCAGGACGCGGCGTATCGGACAACACAGCTCAGGACGCGGCGTATCGGACAACACAGCTCAGGACGCGGCGTATCGGGCAACACAGCTCTGGACGCGGCGTATCGGGCAACACAGCTCAGGACGCGGCGTATCGGACAACACAGCTCAGGACGCGGCGTATCGGGCAACACAGCTCAGGACACGGCGTATCGGACAACACAGCTCAGGACGCGGCGTATCGGGCAACACAGCTCAGGACACGGCGTATCGGGCAACACAGCTCAGGACACGGCGTATCGGGCAACACAGCTCAGGACGCGGCGTATCGGACAACACAGCTCAGAACGCGGCGTATCGGACAACACAGCTCAGGACGCGGCGTATCGGGCAACACAGCTCTGGACGCGGCGTATCGGGCAACACAGCTCAGGACACGGCGTATCGGGCAACACAGCTCAGGACGCGGCGTATCGGACAACACAGCTCAGGACGCGGCGTATCGGACAACACAGCTCAGACGCGGCGTATCGGACAACACAGCTCAGGACGCGGCGTATCGGGCAACACAGCTCTGGACGCGGCGTATCGGGCAACACAGCTCTGGACGCGGCGTATCGGGCAACACAGCTCAGGACGCGGCGTATCGGACAACACAGCTCAGGACGCGGCGTATCGGGCAACACAGCTCTGGACGCGGCGTATCGGGCAACACAGTTTAGGACACGGCGTATCGGGCAACACAGCTCAGGACGCGGCGTATCGGACAACACAGCTCAGGACGCGGCGTATCGGACAACACAGCTCAGGACGCGGCGTATCGGGCAACACAGCTCTGGACGCGGCGTATCGGGCAACACAGCTCAGGACGCGGCGTATCGGGCAACACAGCTCAGGACGCGGCGTATCGGGCAACACAGCTCAGGACGCGGCGTATCGGACAACACAGCTCAGGACGCGGCGTATCGGACAACACAGCTCAGGACGCGGCGTATCGGGCAACACAGCTCAGGACGCGGCGTATCGGACAACACAGATTAGGACGCGGCGTATCGGACAACACAGCTCAGGACACGGCGTATCGGGCAACACAGCTCAGGACGCGGCGTATCGGACAACACAGCTCAGGACTCGGCGTATCGGACAACACAGCTCAGGACACGGCGTATCGGACAACACAGCTCAGGACCCGGCGTATCGGACAACACAGCTCAGGACACGGCGTATCGCAACACAGCTCAGGATGCGGCGTATCGGGCAACACAGCTCTGGACGCGGCGTATTGAAACAAAGCTCAGGACACAGCGTATCGGGCAACACAGCTCAGGACGCGGCGTATCGGGCAACACAGCTCAGGACGCGGCGTATCGGGCAACACAGCTCAGGACGCGGCGTATCGGGCAACACAGCTCAGGACGCGGCGTATCGGATAACACAGCTCAGGACGCGGCGTATCGGACAACACAGCTCAGGACGCGGCGTATCGGGCAACACAGCTCAGGACGCGGCGTATCGGAACACAGCTCAGGACACGGCGTATCGGATAACACAGCTCAGGACACGGCGTATCGGACAACACAGCTCAGGACGCGGCGTATCGGACAACATAGATTAGGACACGGCGTATCGGGCAACACAGCTCAGGACGCGGCGTATCGGATAACACAGCTCAGGACTCGGCGTATCGGATAACACAGCTCAGGACTCGGCGTATCGGACAACATAGATTAGGACACGGCGTATCGGGCAACACAGCTCAGGACGCGGCGTATCGGATAACACAGCTCAGGACTCGGCGTATCGGATAACACAGCTCAGGACGCGGCGTATCGGGCAACACAGCTCAGGACGCGGCGTATCGGACAACACAGCTCAGGACACGGCGTATCGGGCAACACAGCTCTGGACGCGGCGTATCGGGCAACACAGTTTAGGACACGGCGTATCGGGCAACACAGCTCAGGACGCGGCGTATCGGGCAACACAGCTCAGGACGCGGCGTATCGGGCAACACAGCTCAGGACGCGGCGTATCGGGCAACACAGCTCAGGACGCGGCGTATCGGACAACACAGCTCAGGACGCGGCGTATCGGACAACACAGCTCAGGACGCGGCGTATCGGGCAACACAGCTCAGGACGCGGCGTATCGGACAACACAGATTAGGACACGGCGTATCGGACAACACAGCTCAGGACGCGGCGTATCGGACAACACAGCTCAGGACGCGGCGTATCGGACAACACAGCTCAGGACACGGCGTATCGGACAACACAGCTCAGGACACGGCGTATCGGACAACACAGCTCAGGACACGGCGTATCGCAACACAGCTCAGGACGCGGCGTATCGGGCAACACAGCTCTGGACGCGGCGTATTGAAACAAAGCTCAGGACGCGGCGTATCGGGCAACACAGCTCAGGACACGGCGTATCGGGCAACACAGCTCAGGACGCGGCGTATCGGGCAACACAGCTCAGGACGCGGCGTATCGGGCAACACAGCTCAGGACGCGGCGTATCAGGCAACACAGCTCAGGACGCGGCGTATCGGATAACACAGCTCAGGACACGGCGTATCGGACAACACAGCTCAGGACGCGGCGTATCGGGCAACACAGCTCAGGACGCGGCGTATCGGAACACAGCTCAGGACACGGCGTATCGGATAACACAGCTCAGGACACGGCGTATCGGACAACACAGCTCAGGACGCGACGTATCGGACAACATAGATTAGGACACGGCGTATCGGGCAACACAGCTCAGGACGCGGCGTATCGGAACACAGCTCAGGACCTGGCGTATCGGAACACAGCTCAGGACACGGCGTATCGGACAACACAGCTCAGGACACGGCGTATCGGGCAACACAGCTCAGGACGCGGCGTATCGGGCAACACAGCTCAGGACGCGGCGTATCGGGCAACACAGCTCAGGACGCGGCGTATCGGGCAACACAGCTCAGGACGCGGCGTATCGGGCAACACAGCTCAGGACGCGGCGTATCGGGCAACACAGCTCAGGACGCGGCGTATCGGATAACACAGCTCAGGACACGGCGTATCGGACAACACAGCTCAGGACGCGGCGTATCGGACGGCGTATCGGGCAACACAGCTCAGGACGCGGCGTATCGGGCAACACAGCTCAGGACACGGCGTATCGGACAACACAGCTCAGGACATGGCGTATCGGACAACACAGCTCAGGACACGGCGTATCGGGCAACACAGCTCAGGACACGGCGTATCGGACAACACAGCTCAGGACGCGGCGTATCGGGCAACACAGCTATGGACGCGGCGTATCGGACAACACAGATTAGGACACGGCGTATCGGACAACACAGCTCAGGACACGGCGTATCGGGCAACACAGCTCAGGACACGGCGTATCGGGCAACACAGCTCAGGACACGGCGTATCGGGCAACACAGCTCAGGACACGGCGTATCGGGCAACACAGCTCAGGACGCGGCGTATCGGACAACACAGCTCAGGACACGGCGTATCGGGCAACACAGCTCAGGACACGGCGTATCGGGCAACACAGCTCAGGACTCGGCGTATCGGGCAACACAGCTCAGGACACGGCGTATCGGACAACACAGATTAGGACACGGCGTATCGGACAACACAGCTCTGGACGCGGCGTATCGGACAACACAGTTTAGGACACGGCGTATCGGGCAACACAGCTCAGGACACGGCGTATCGGATAACACAGCTCAGGACACGGCGTATCGGGCAACACAGCTCAGGACACGGCGTATCGGGCAACACAGCTCAGGACGCGGCGTATCGGGCAACACAGCTCAGGACACGGCGTATCGGACAACACAGATTAGGACACGGCGTATCGGACAACACAGCTCAGGACACGGCGTATCGGGCAACACAGCTCAGGACACGGCGTATCGGGCAACACAGCTCAGGACACGGCGTATCGGGCAACACAGCTCAGGACACGGCGTATCGGGCAACACAGCTCAGGACACGGCGTATCGGGCAACACAGCTCAGGACACGGCGTATCGGACAACACAGCTCTGGACGCGGCGTATCAGACAACACAGTTTAGGACACGGCGTATCGGATAACACAGCTCAGGACGCGGCGTATCGGAACACAGCTCAGGACGCGGCGTATCGGACAACACAGCTCAGGACGCGGCGTATCGGACAACACAGCTCAGGACGCGGCGTATCGGGCAACACAGCTCAGGACGCGGCGTATCGGACAACATAGATTAGGACACGGCGTATCGGGCAACACAGCTCAGGACGCGGCGTATCGGAACACAGCTCAGGACATGGCGTATCGGAACACAGCTCAGGACGCGGCGTATCGGGCAACACAGCTCAGGACGCGGCGTATCGGACAACATAGATTAGGACACGGCGTATCGGGCAACACAGCTCAGGACGCGGCGTATCGGAACACAGCTCAGGACTCGGCGTATCGGATAACACAGCTCAGGACACGGCGTATCGGATAACACAGCTCAGGACGCGGCGTATCGGACAACACAGCTCAGGACGCGGCGTATCGGGCAACACAGCTCTGGACGCGGCGTATCGGACAACACAGCTCAGGACCCGGCGTATCGGGCAACACAGCTCAGGACGCGGCGTATCGGGCAACACAGCTCAGGACGCGGCGTATCGGGCAACACAGCTCAGGACGCGGCGTATCGGACAACACAGCTCAGGACGCGGCGTATCGGACAACACAGCTCAGGACGCGGCGTATCGGGCAACACAGCTCAGGACGCGGCGTATCGGACAACACAGCTCAGGACGCGGCGTATCGGACAACACAGCTCAGGACACGGCGTATCGGGCAACACAGCTCAGGACGCGGCGTATCGGACAACACAGCTCAGGACTCGGCGTATCGGACAACACAGCTCAGGACACGGCGTATCGGACAACACAGCTCAGGACACGGCGTATCGGACAACACAGCTCAGGACACGGCGTATCGCAACACAGCTCAGGACGCGGCGTATCGGGCAACACAGCTCTGGACGCGGCGTATTGAAACAAAGCTCAGGACGCGGCGTATCGGGCAACACAGCTCAGGACACGGCGTATCGGGCAACACAGCTCAGGACGCGGCGTATCGGGCAACACAGCTCAGGACGCGGCGTATCGGGCAACACAGCTCAGGACGCGGCGTATCGGGCAACACAGCTCAGGACGCGGCGTATCGGATAACACAGCTCAGGACACGGCGTATCGGACAACACAGCTCAGGACGCGGCGTATCGGGCAACACAGCTCAGGACGCGGCGTATCGGAACACAGCTCAGGACACGGCGTATCGGATAACACAGCTCAGGACACGGCGTATCGGACAACACAGCTCAGGACGCGACGTATCGGACAACATAGATTAGGACACGGCGTATCGGGCAACACAGCTCAGGACGCGGCGTATCGGAACACAGCTCAGGACCTGGCGTATCGGAACACAGCTCAGGACGCGGCGTATCGGGCAACACAGCTCAGGACGCGGCGTATCGGACAACACAGCTCAGGACACGACGTATCGGGCAACACAGCTCAGGACGCGGCGTATCGGATAACACAGCTCAGGACACGGCGTATCGGACAACACAGCTCAGGACGCGGCGTATCGGGCAACACAGCTCAGGACGCGGCGTATCGGACAACACAGCTCAGGACACGGCGTATCGGAACACAGCTCAGGACGCGGCGTATCGGATAACACAGCTCAGGACACGGCGTATCGGACAACACAGCTCAGGACGCGGCGTATCGGACAACACAGATTAGGACACGGCGTATCGGGCAACACAGCTCAGGACGCGGCGTATCGGGCAACACAGCTCAGGACACGGCGTATCGGACAACACAGCTCAGGACACGGCGTATCGGACAACACAGCTCAGGACACGGCGTATCGGGCAACACAGCTCAGGACGCGGCGTATCGGGCAACACAGCTCAGGACACGGCGTATCGGACAACACAGCTCAGGACACGGCGTATCGGACAACACAGCTCAGGACGCGGCGTATCGGACAACACAGATTAGGACACGGCGTATCGGACAACACAGCTCAGGACACGGCGTATCGGGCAACACAGCTCAGGACACGGCGTATCGGGCAACACAGCTCAGGACACGGCGTATCGGGCAACACAGCTCAGGACACGGCGTATCGGGCAACACAGCTCAGGACGCGGCGTATCGGACAACACAGCTCAGGACACGGCGTATCGGGCAACACAGCTCAGGACACGGCGTATCGGGCAACACAGATTAGGACACGGCGTATCGGACAACACAGCTCAGGACGCGGCGTATCGGGCAACACAGCTCAGGACACGGCGTATCGGGCAACACAGCTCAGGACACGGCGTATCGGGCAACACAGCTCAGGACGCGGCGTATCGGACAACACAGCTCAGGACTCGGCGTATCGGAACACAGCTCAGGACACGGCGTATCGGACAACACAGCTCAGGACACGGCGTATCGGACAACACAGCTATGGACGCGGCGTGTCGGACAACACAGACTAGGACACGGCGTATCGGACAACACAGCTCAGGACACGGCGTATCGGGCAACACAGCTCAGGACACGGCGTATCGGGCAACACAGCTCAGGACACGGCGTATCGGACAACACAGCTCAGGACGCGGCGTATCGGGCAACACAGCTCAGGACACGGCGTATCGGACAACACAGCTCAGGACACGGCGTATCGGACAACACAGCTCAGGACACGGCGTATCGGACAACACAGCTCAGGACGCGGCGTATCGGGCAACACAGCTCAGGACGCGGCGTATCAGGCAACACAGCTCAGGACACGGCGTATCGGAACACAGCTCAGGACACGGCGTATCGGAACACAGCTCAGGACGCGGCGTATCGGGCAACACAGCTCTGGACGCGGCGTATCGGGCAACACAGCTCAGGACACGGCGTATCGGGCAACACAGCTCTGGACGCGGCGTATCGGGCAACACAGTTTAGGACACGGCGTATCGGGCAACACAGCTCAGGACGCGGCGTATCGGGCAACACAGCTCAGGACGCGGCGTATCGGGCAACACAGCTCAGGACGCGGCGTATCGGGCAACACAGCTCAGGACGCGGCGTATCGGACAACACAGCTCAGGACACGGCGTATCGGGCAACACAGCTCAGGACGCGGCGTATCGGGCAACACAACTCAGGACACGGCGTATCGGACAACACAGCTCAGGACACGGCGTATCGGACAACACAGCTCAGGACACGGCGTATCGGACAACACAGCTCAGGACACGGCGTATCGGACAACACAGCTCAGGACGCGGCGTATCGGACAACACAGATTAGGACACGGCGTATCGGACAACAGAGCTCAGGCCACGGCGTATCGGGCAACACAGCTCAGGACACGGCGTATCGGACAACACAGCTCAGGACACGGCGTATCGGGCAACACAGCTCAGGACACGGCGTATCGGGCAACACAGCTCAGGACGCGGCGTATCGGACAACACAGCTCAGGACGCGGCGTATCGGACAACACAGCTCAGGACGCGGCGTATCGGGCAACACAGCTCAGGACCCGGCGTATCGGGCAACACAGCTCAGGACGCGGCGTATCGGGCAACACAGCTCAGGACACGGCGTTTCGGGCAACACAGCTCAGGACACGGCGTATCGGACAACACAGCTCAGGACGCGGCGTATCGGGCAACACAGCTCAGGACGCGGCGTATCGGAACACAGCTCAGGACACGGCGTATCGGATAACAGCTCAGGACACGGCGTATCGGACAACACAGCTCAGGACGCGGCGTATCGGGCAACACAGCTCAGGACGCGGCGTATCGGGCAACACAGCTCAGGACGCGGCGTATCGGGCAACACAGCTCAGGACGCGGCGTATCGGGCAACACAACTTAGGACGCGGCGTATCGGGCAACACAGCTCAGGACGCGGCGTATCGGGCAACACAGCTCAGGACGCGGCCTATCGGGCAACACAGCTCAGGACGCGGCGTATCGGACAACACAGCTCAGGACGCGGCGTATCGGACAACACAGCTCAGGACACGGCGTATCGGAACACAGCTCAGGACACGGCGTATCGGGCAACACAGCTCAGGACGCGGCGTATCGGGCAACACAGCTCAGGACGCGGCGTATCGGGCAACACAGCTCAGGACGCGGCGTATCGGGCAACACAGCTCAGTACACGGCGTATCGGACAACACAGATCAGGACACGGCGTATCGGACATTACAGCTCAGGACACGGCGTATCGGGCAACACAGCTCAGGACACGGCGTATCGGGCAACACAGCTCAGGACACGGCGTATCGGACAACACAGCTCAGGACACGGCGTATCGGGCAACACAGCTCAGGACACGGCGTATCGGGCAACACAGCTCAGGACACGACGTATCGGACAACACAGCTCAGGACGCGGCGTATCGGACAACACAGCTCAGGACGCGGCGTATCGGGCAACACAGCTCAGGACGCGGCGTATCGGGCAACACAACTCAGGACGCGGCGTATCGGGCAACACAGCTCAGGACGCGGCGTATCGGGCAACACAGCTCAGGACGCGGCCTATCGGGCAACACAGCTCAGGACGCGGCGTATCGGACAACACAGCTCAGGACACGGCGTATCGGAACACAGCTCAGGACGCGGCGTATCGGGCAACACAGCTCAGGACGCGGCGTATCGGGCAACACAGCTCTGGACGCGGCGTATCGGGCAACACAGCTCAGGACGCGGCGTATCGGGCAACACAGCTCAGTACACGGCGTATCGGACAACACAGATTAGGACACGGCGTATCGGACAACACAGATTAGGACACGGCGTATCGGACAACACAGCTCAGGACGCGGCGTATCGGGCAACACAGCTCAGGACGCGGCGTATCGGACAACACAGATTAGGACGCGGCGTATCGGGCAACACAGCTCAGGAATCGGCGTATCGGGCAACACAGCTCAGGACACGGCGTATCGGGCAACACAGCTCAGGACGCGGCGTATCGGACAACACAGATTAGGACACGGCGTATCGGGCAACACAGCTCAGGACCCGGCGTATCGGGCAACACAGCTCAGGACGCGGCGTATCGGGCAACACAGCTCAGGACACGGCGTATCGGGCAACACAGCTCAGGACGCGGCGTATCGGGCAACACAGCTCAGGACACGGCGTATCGGGCAACACAGCTCAGGACGCGGCGTATCGGGCAACACAGCTCAGGACGCGGCATATCGGACAACACAGCTCAGGACACGGCGTATCGGGCAACACAGCTCAGGACACGACGTATCGGACAACACAGCTCAGGACGCGGCGTATCGGACAACACAGCTCAGGACGCGGCGTATCGGGCAACACAGCTCAGGACGCGGCGTATCGGGCAACACAGCTCAGGACGCGGCCTATCGGGCAACACAGCTCAGGATGCGGCGTATCGGGCAACACAACTCAGGACGCGGCGTATCGGGCAACACAACTCAGGACGCGGCGTATCGGGCAACACAGCTCAGGACGCGGCGTATCGGGCAACACAGCTCAGGACGCGGCCTATCGGGCAACACAGCTCAGGACGCGGCGTATCGGACAACACAGCTCAGGACGCGGCGTATCGGACAACACAGCTCAGGACACGGCGTATCGGGCAACACAGCTCAGGACGCGGCGTATCGGACAACACAGCTCAGGACTCGGCGTATCGGACAACACAGCTCAGGACACGGCGTATCGGACAACACAGCTCAGGACACGGCGTATCGGACAACACAGCTCAGGACACGGCGTATCGCAACACAGCTCAGGACGCGGCGTATCGGGCAACACAGCTCTGGACGCGGCGTATTGAAACAAAGCTCAGGACGCGGCGTATCGGGCAACACAGCTCAGGACACGGCGTATCGGGCAACACAGCTCAGGACGCGGCGTATCGGGCAACACAGCTCAGGACGCGGCGTATCGGGCAACACAGCTCAGGACGCGGCGTATCGGGCAACACAGCTCAGGACGCGGCGTATCGGACAACACAGCTCAGGACACGGCGTATCGGACAACACAGCTCAGGACGCGGCGTATCGGGCAACACAGCTCAGGACGCGGCGTATCGGAACACAGCTCAGGACACGGCGTATCGGATAACACAGCTCAGGACACGGCGTATCGGACAACACAGCTCAGGACGCGACGTATCGGACAACATAGATTAGGACACGGCGTATCGGGCAACACAGCTCAGGACGCGGCGTATCGGAACACAGCTCAGGACCTGGCGTATCGGAACACAGCTCAGGACGCGGCGTATCGGGCAACACAGCTCAGGACGCGGCGTATCGGACAACACAGCTCAGGACACGACGTATCGGGCAACACAGCTCAGGACGCGGCGTATCGGATAACACAGCTCAGGACACGGCGTATCGGACAACACAGCTCAGGACGCGGCGTATCGGGCAACACAGCTCAGGACGCGGCGTATCGGACAACACAGCTCAGGACACGGCGTATCGGAACACAGCTCAGGACGCGGCGTATCGGATAACACAGCTCAGGACACGGCGTATCGGACAACACAGCTCAGGACGCGGCGTATCGGACAACACAGATTAGGACACGGCGTATCGGGCAACACAGCTCAGGACACGGCGTATCGGGCAACACAGCTCAGGACACGGCGTATCGGACAACACAGCTCAGGACATGGCGTATCGGACAACACAGCTCAGGACGCGGCGTATCGGACAACACAGCTCAGGACGCGGCGTATCGGGCAACACAGCTCAGGACACGGCGTATCGGACAACACAGCTCAGGACACGGCGTATCGGACAACACAGCTATGGACGCGGCGTATCGGACAACACAGATTAGGACACGGCGTATCGGACAACACAGCTCAGGACACGGCGTATCGGGCAACACAGCTCAGGACACGGCGTATCGGGCAACACAGCTCAGGACACGGCGTATCGGACAACACAGCTCAGGACACGGCGTATCGGGCAACACAGCTCAGGACGCGGCGTATCGGACAACACAGCTCAGGACACGGCGTATCGGGCAACACAGCTCAGGACGCGGCGTATCGGGCAACACAGATTAGGACACGGCGTATCGGACAACACAGCTCAGGACGCGGCGTATCGGACAACACAGCTCAGGACACGGCGTATCGGGCAACACAGCTCAGGACACGGCGTATCGGGCAACACAGCTCAGGACGCGGCGTATCGGACAACACAGCTCAGGACGCGGCGTATCGGAACACAGCTCAGGACACGGCGTATCGGACAACACAGCTCAGGACACGGCGTATCGGACAACACAGCTATGGACGCGGCGTGTCGGACAACACAGATTAGGACACGGCGTATCGGACAACACAGCTCAGGACACGGCGTATCGGGCAACACAGCTCAGGACACGGCGTATCGGGCAACACAGCTCAGGACACGGCGTATCGGACAACACAGCTCAGGACGCGGCGTATCGGGCAACACAGCTCAGGACACGGCGTATCGGACAACACAGCTCAGGACACGGCGTATCGGACAACACAGCTCAGGACACGGCGTATCGGACAACACAGCTCAGGACACGGCGTATCGGGCAACACAGCTCAGGACGCGGCGTATCAGGCAACACAGCTCAGGACACGGCGTATCGGAACACAGCTCAGGACACGGCGTATCGGAACACAGCTCAGGACGCGGCGTATCGGGCAACACAGCTCTGGACGCGGCGTATCGGGCAACACAGCTCAGGACACGGCGTATCGGGCAACACAGCTCTGGACGCGGCGTATCGGGCAACACAGTTTAGGACACGGCGTATCGGGCAACACAGCTCAGGACGCGGCGTATCGGGCAACACAGCTCAGGACACGGCGTATCGGACAACACAGCTCAGGACGCGGCGTATCGGGCAACACAGCTCAGGACGCGGCGTATCGGACAACACAGCTCAGGACACGGCGTATCGGGCAACACAGCTCAGGACGCGGCGTATCGGGCAACACAGCTCAGGACACGGCGTATCGGACAACACAGCTCAGGACACGGCGTATCGGACAACACAGCTCAGGACACGGCGTATCGGACAACACAGCTCAGGACACGGCGTATCGGACAACACAGCTCAGGACGCGGCGTATCGGACAACACAGATTAGGACACGGCGTATCGGACAACAGAGCTCAGGCCACGGCGTATCGGGCAACACAGCTCAGGACACGGCGTATCGGACAACACAGCTCAGGACACGGCGTATCGGGCAACACAGCTCAGGAAACGGCGTATCGGGCAACACAGCTCAGGACGCGGCGTATCGGACAACACAGCTCAGGACGCGGCGTATCGGACAACACAGCTCAGGACGCGGCGTATCGGGCAACACAGCTCAGGACCCGGCGTATCGGGCAACACAGCTCAGGACGCGGCGTATCGGGCAACACAGCTCAGGACACGGCGTTTCGGGCAACACAGCTCAGGACACGGCGTATCGGACAACACAGCTCAGGACGCGGCGTATCGGGCAACACAGCTCAGGACGCGGCGTATCGGAACACAGCTCAGGACACGGCGTATCGGATAACAGCTCAGGACACGGCGTATCGGACAACACAGCTCAGGACGCGGCGTATCGGGCAACACAGCTCAGGACGCGGCGTATCGGGCAACACAGCTCAGGACGCGGCCTATCGGGCAACACAGCTCAGGACGCGGCGTATCGGGCAACACAACTTAGGACGCGGCGTATCGGGCAACACAGCTCAGGACGCGGCGTATCGGGCAACACAGCTCAGGACGCGGCCTATCGGGCAACACAGCTCAGGACGCGGCGTATCGGACAACACAGCTCAGGACGCGGCGTATCGGACAACACAGCTCAGGACACGGCGTATCAGAACACAGCTCAGGACACGGCGTATCGGGCAACACAGCTCAGGACGCGGCGTATCGGGCAACACAGCTCTGGACGCGGCGTATCGGGCAACACAGCTCAGGACGCGGCGTATCGGGCAACACAGCTCAGTACACGGCGTATCGGACAACACAGATCAGGACACGGCGTATCGGACATTACAGCTCAGGACACGGCGTATCGGGCAACACAGCTCAGGACACGGCGTTTCGGGCAACACAGCTCAGGACACGGCGTATCGGACAACACAGCTCAGGACACGGCGTATCGGGCAACACAGCTCAGGACACGGCGTATCGGGCAACACAGCTCAGGACACGACGTATCGGACAACACAGCTCAGGACGCGGCGTATCGGACAACACAGCTCAGGACGCGGCGTATCGGGCAACACAGCTCAGGACGCGGCGTATCGGGCAACACAGCTCAGGACGCGGCCTATCGGGCAACACAGCTCAGGATGCGGCGTATCGGGCAACACAACTCAGGACGCGGCGTATCGGGCAACACAGCTCAGGACGCGGCGTATCGGGCAACACAGCGCAGGACGCGGCGTATCGGGCAACACAGCTCAGGACGCGGCCTATCGGGCAACACAGCTCAGGACGCGGCGTATCGGACAACACAGCTCAGGACACGGCGTATCGGAACACAGCTCAGGACACGGCGTATCGGGCAACACAGCTCAGGACGCGGCGTATCGGGCAACACAGCTCTGGACGCGGCGTATCGGGCAACACAGCTCAGGACGCGGCGTATCGGGCAACACAGCTCAGTACACGGCGTATCGGACAACACAGATTAGGACACGGCGTATCGGACAACACAGATTAGGACACGGCGTATCGGACAACACAGCTCAGGACGCGGCGTATCGGGCAACACAGCTCAGGACGCGGCGTATCGGACAACACAGATCAGGACGCGGCGTATCGGGCAACACAGCTCAGGAATCGGCGTATCGGGCAACACAGCTCAGGACACGGCGTATCGGGCAACACAGCTCAGGACGCGGCGTATCGGACAACACAGATTAGGACACGGCGTATCGGGCAACACAGCTCAGGACCTGGCGTATCGGGCAACACAGCTCAGGACACGGCGTATCGGGCAACACAGCTCAGGACACGGCGTATCGGGCAACACAGCTCAGGACGCGGCGTATCGGGCAACACAGCTCAGGACACGGCGTATCGGGCAACACAGCTCAGGACGCGGCGTATCGGGCAACACAGCTCAGGACGCGGCATATCGGACAACACAGCTCAGGACATGGCGTATCGGGCAACACAGCTCAGGACACGACGTATCGGACAACACAGCTCAGGACGCGGCGTATCGGACAACACAGCTCAGGACGCGGCGTATCGGGCAACACAGCTCAGGACGCGGCGTATCGGGCAACACAGCTCAGGACGCGGCCTATCGGGCAACACAGCTCAGGATGCGGCGTATCGGGCAACACAACTCAGGACGCGGCGTATCGGGCAACACAACTCAGGACGCGGCGTATCGGGCAACACAGCTCAGGACGCGGCGTATCGGGCAACACAGCTCAGGACGCGGCCTATCGGGCAACACAGCTCAGGACGCGGCGTATCGGACAACACAGCTCAGGACACGGCGTATCGGAACACAGCTCAGGACACGGCGTATCGGGCAACACAGCTCAGGACGCGGCGTATCGGGCAACACAGCTCTGGACGCGGCGTATCGGGCAACACAGCTCAGGACGCGGCGTATCGGGCAACACAGCTCAGTACACGGCGTATCGGACAACACAGATTAGGACACGGCGTATCGGACAACACAGATTAGGACACGGCGTATCGGGCAACACAGCTCAGGACGCGGCGTATCGGGCAACACAGCTCAGGACGCGGCGTATCGGACAACACAGATTAGGACGCGGCGTATCGGGCAACACAGCTCAGGACTCGGCGTATCGGGCAACACAGCTCAGGACACGGCGTATCGGGCAACACAGCTCAGGACGCGGCGTATCGGACAACACAGATTAGGACACGGCGTATCGGGCAACACAGCTCAGGACCTGGCGTATCGGGCAACACAGCTCAGGACACGGCGTATCGGGCAACACAGCTCAGGACACGGCGTATCGGGCAACACAGCTCAGGACGCGGCGTATCGGGCAACACAGCTCAGGACACGGCGTATCGGGCAACACAGCTCAGGACGCGGCGTATCGGGCAACACAGCTCAGGACGCGGCATATCGGACAACACAGCTCAGGACACGGCGTATCGGACAACACAGCTCAGGACACGGCGTATCGGACAACACAGCTCAGGACACGGCGTATCGGACAACACAGATTAGGACTCGGCGTATCGGACAACACTGCTCAGGACACGGAGTATCGGGCAACACAGCTCTGGACGCGGCGTATCGGGCAACACAGCTCAGGACACGGCGTATCGGGCAACACAGCTCAAGACACGGCGTATCGGGCAACACAGCTCAGGACACGGCGTATCGGGCAACACAGCTCAGGACACGGCGTATCGGGCAACACAGCTCAGGACACGGCGTATCGGGCAACACAGCTCTGGACGCGGCGTATCGGATAACACAGCTCAGGACACGGCGTATCGGACAACACAGCTCAGGACGCGGCGTATCGGGCAACACAGCTCAGGACACGGCGTATCGGGCAACACAGCTCAGGACACGGCGTATCGAGCAACACAGCTCAGGACACGGCGTATCGGAACACAGCTCAGGACCTGGCGTATCGGGCAACACAGCTCAGGACGCGGCGTATCGGAACACAGCTCAGGACCTGGCGTATTGGGCAACACAGCTCTGGACGCGGCGTATCGGATAACACAGCTCAGGACGCGGCGTATCGGACAACACAGCTCAGGACGCGGCATATCGGACAACACAGCTCAGGACACGGCGTATCGGAACACAGCTCAGGACCCGGCGTATCGGGCAACACAGCTCAGGACACGGCGTATCGGGCAACACAGCTCAGGACGCGGCGTATCGGGCAACACAGCTCAGACCGCGGCGTATCGGGCAACACAGCTCAGGACGCGGCGTATCGGGCAACACAGCTCAGGACTCGGCGTATCGGGCAACACAGCTCAGGACGAGGCGTATCGGACAACACAGCTCAGGACTCGGCGTATCGGAACACAGCTCAGGACACGGCGTATCGGACAACACAGCTCAGGACACGGCGTATCGGGCAACACAGCTCAGGAAACGGCGTATCGGGCAACACAGCTCAGGACGCGGCGTATCGGACAACACAGCTCAGGACGCGGCGTATCGGACAACACAGCTCAGGACGCGGCGTATCAGGCAACACAGCTCAGGACACGACGTATCGGACAACACAGCTCAGGACACGGCGTATCGGACAACACAGCTCAGGACGCGGCGTATCGGGCAACACAGCTCAGGACGCGGCCCTATCGGGCAACACAGCTCAGGACGCGGCGTATCGGGCAACACAACTCAGGACGCGGCGTATCGGGCAACACAGCTCAGGACGCGGCGTATCGGACAACACAGCTCAGGACGCGGCGTATCGGACAACACAGCTCAGGACGCGGCGTATCGGACAACACAGCTCAGGACACGGCGTATCGGAACACAGCTCAGGACACGGCGTATCGGGCAACACAGCTCAGGACGCGGCGTATCGGGCAACACAGCTCTGGACGCGGCGTATCGGGCAACACAGCTCAGGACGCGGCGTATCGGGCAACACAGCTCAGTACACGGCGTATCGGACAACACAGATTAGGACACGGCGTATCGGGCAACACAGCTCAGGACACGGCGTTTCGGGCAACACAGCTCAGGACACGGCGTATCGGACAACACAGCTCAGGACACGGCGTATCGGGCAACACAGCTCAGGACGCGGCGTATCGGGCAACACAGCTCAGGACACGACGTATCGGACAACACAGCTCAGGACACGGCGTATCGGAACACAGCTCAGGACACGGCGTATCGGATAACACAGCTCAGGACACGGCGTATCGGAACACAGCTCAGGACACGGCGTATCGGGCAACACAGCTCAGGACGCGGCGTATCGGGCAACACAGCTCAGGACGCGGCGTATCGGACAACACAGCTCAGGACGCGGCGTATCGGACAACACAGCTCAGGCCGCGGCGTATCGGGCAACACAGCTCAGGACGCGGCGTATCGGACAACATAGATTAGGACACGGCGTATCGGGCAACACAGCTCAGGACGCGGCGTATCGGAACACAGCTCAGGACATGGCGTATCGGAACACAGCTCAGGACGCGGCGTATCGGGCAACACAGCTCAGGACGCGGCGTATCGGACAACATAGATTAGGACACGGCGTATCGGGCAACACAGCTCAGGACGCGGCGTATCGGAACACAGCTCAGGACTCGGCGTATCGGATAACACAGCTCAGGACACGGCGTATCGGATAACACAGCTCAGGACGCGGCGTATCGGACAACACAGCTCAGGACGCGGCGTATCGGGCAACACAGCTCTGGACGCGGCGTATCGGACAACACAGCTCAGGACCCGGCGTATCGGGCAACACAGCTCAGGACGCGGCGTATCGGGCAACACAGCTCAGGACGCGGCGTATCGGGCAACACAGCTCAGGACGCGGCGTATCGGACAACACAGCTCAGGACGCGGCGTATCGGACAACACAGCTCAGGACGCGGCGTATCGGGCAACACAGCTCAGGACGCGGCGTATCGGACAACACAGCTCAGGACGCGGCGTATCGGACAACACAGCTCAGGACACGGCGTATCGGGCAACACAGCTCAGGACGCGGCGTATCGGACAACACAGCTCAGGACTCGGCGTATCGGACAACACAGCTCAGGACACGGCGTATCGGACAACACAGCTCAGGACACGGCGTATCGGACAACACAGCTCAGGACACGGCGTATCGCAACACAGCTCAGGACGCGGCGTATCGGGCAACACAGCTCTGGACGCGGCGTATTGAAACAAAGCTCAGGACGCGGCGTATCGGGCAACACAGCTCAGGACACGGCGTATCGGGCAACACAGCTCAGGACGCGGCGTATCGGGCAACACAGCTCAGGACGCGGCGTATCGGACAACACAGCTCAGGACGCGGCGTATCGGGCAACACAGCTCAGGACGCGGCGTATCGGATAACACAGCTCAGGACACGGCGTATCGGACAACACAGCTCAGGACGCGGCGTATCGGGCAACACAGCTCAGGACGCGGCGTATCGGAACACAGCTCAGGACACGGCGTATCGGATAACACAGCTCAGGACACGGCGTATCGGACAACACAGCTCAGGACGCGACGTATCGGACAACATAGATTAGGACACGGCGTATCGGGCAACACAGCTCAGGACGCGGCGTATCGGAACACAGCTCAGGACCTGGCGTATCGGAACACAGCTCAGGACGCGGCGTATCGGGCAACACAGCTCAGGACGCGGCGTATCGGACAACACAGCTCAGGACACGACGTATCGGGCAACACAGCTCAGGACGCGGCGTATCGGATAACACAGCTCAGGACACGGCGTATCGGACAACACAGCTCAGGACGCGGCGTATCGGGCAACACAGCTCAGGACGCGGCGTATCGGACAACACAGCTCAGGACACGGCGTATCGGAACACAGCTCAGGACGCGGCGTATCGGATAACACAGCTCAGGACACGGCGTATCGGACAACACAGCTCAGGACGCGGCGTATCGGACAACACAGATTAGGACACGGCGTATCGGGCAACACAGCTCAGGACGCGGCGTATCGGGCAACACAGCTCAGGACACGGCGTATCGGACAACACAGCTCAGGACATGGCGTATCGGACAACACAGCTCAGGACACGGCGTATCGGGCAACACAGCTCAGGACGCGGCGTATCGGGCAACACAGCTCAGGACACGGCGTATCGGACAACACAGCTCAGGACACGGCGTATCGGACAACACAGCTATGGACGCGGCGTATCGGACAACACAGATTAGGACACGGCGTATCGGACAACACAGCTCAGGACACGGCGTATCGGGCAACACAGCTCAGGACACGGCGTATCGGGCAACACAGCTCAGGACACGGCGTATCGGGCAACACAGCTCAGGACACGGCGTATCGGGCAACACAGCTCAGGACGCGGCGTATCGGACAACACAGCTCAGGACACGGCGTATCGGGCAACACAGCTCAGGACACGGCGTATCGGGCAACACAGATTAGGACACGGCGTATCGGACAACACAGCTCAGGACGCGGCGTATCGGGCAACACAGCTCAGGACACGGCGTATCGGGCAACACAGCTCAGGACACGGCGTATCGGGCAACACAGCTCAGGACGCGGCGTATCGGACAACACAGCTCAGGACTCGGCGTATCGGAACACAGCTCAGGACACGGCGTATCGGACAACACAGCTCAGGACACGGCGTATCGGACAACACAGCTATGGACGCGGCGTGTCGGACAACACAGATTAGGACACGGCGTATCGGACAACACAGCTCAGGACACGGCGTATCGGGCAACACAGCTCAGGACACGGCGTTTTGGGCAACACAGCTCAGGACACGGCGTATCGGACAACACAGCTCAGGACGCGGCGTATCGGGCAACACAGCTCAGGACACGGCGTATCGGACAACACAGCTCAGGACACGGCGTATCGGACAACACAGCTCAGGACACGGCGTATCGGGCAACACAGCTCAGGACGCGGCGTATCGGGCAACACAGCTCAGGACGCGGCGTATCGGGCAACACAGCTCAGGACGCGGCGTATCGGGCAACACAGCTCAGGACGCGGCGTATCGGATAACACAGCTCAGGACACGGCGTATCGGACAACACAGCTCAGGACGCGGCGTATCGGGCAACACAGCTCAGGACGCGGCGTATCGGAACACAGCTCAGGACACGGCGTATCGGATAACACAGCTCAGGACACGGCGTATCGGACAACACAGCTCAGGACGCGACGTATCGGACAACATAGATTAGGACACGGCGTATCGGGCAACACAGCTCAGGACGCGGCGTATCGGAACACAGCTCAGGACCTGGCGTATCGGAACACAGCTCAGGACGCGGCGTATCGGACAACACAGCTCAGGACGCGGCGTATCGGACAACACAGCTCAGGACACGACGTATCGGGCAACACAGCTCAGGACGCGGCGTATCGGATAACACAGCTCAGGACACGGCGTATCGGACAACACAGCTCAGGACGCGGCGTATCGGGCAACACAGCTCAGGACGCGGCGTATCGGACAACACAGCTCAGGACACGGCGTATCGGAACACAGCTCAGGACGCGGCGTATCGGACAACACAGCTCAGGACACGGCGTATCGGACAACACAGCTCAGGACGCGGCGTATCGGACAACACAGATTAGGACACGGCGTATCGGGCAACACAGCTCAGGACGCGGCGTATCGGGCAACACAGCTCAGGACACGGCGTATCGGACAACACAGCTCAGGACATGGCGTATCGGACAACACAGCTCAGGACACGGCGTATCGGGCAACACAGCTCAGGACGCGGCGTATCGGGCAACACAGCTCAGGACACGGCGTATCGGACAACACAGCTCAGGACACGGCGTATCGGACAACACAGCTCAGGACGCGGCGTATCGGACAACACAGATTAGGACACGGCGTATCGGACAACACAGCTCAGGACACGGCGTATCGGGCAACACAGCTCAGGACACGGCGTATCGGGCAACACAGCTCAGGACACGGCGTATCGGGCAACACAGCTCAGGACACGGCGTATCGGGCAACACAGCTCAGGACGCGGCGTATCGGACAACACAGCTCAGGACACGGCGTATCGGGCAACACAGCTCAGGACACGGCGTATCGGGCAACACAGATTAGGACACGGCGTATCGGACAACACAGCTCAGGACGGGGCGTATCGGGCAACACAGCTCAGGACACGGCGTATCGGGCAACACAGCTCAGGACACGGCGTATCGGGCAACACAGCTCAGGACGCGGCGTATCGGACAACACAGCTCAGGACTCGGCGTATCGGAACACAGCTCAGGACACGGCGTATCGGACAACACAGCTCAGGACACGGCGTATCGGACAACACAGCTATGGACGCGGCGTGTCGGACAACACAGATTAGGACACGGCGTATCGGACAACACAGCTCAGGACACGGCGTATCGGGCAACACAGCTCAGGACACGGCGTTTTGGGCAACACAGCTCAGGACACGGCGTATCGGACAACACAGCTCAGGACGCGGCGTATCGGGCAACACAGCTCAGGACACGGCGTATCGGACAACACAGCTCAGGACACGGCGTATCGGACAACACAGCTCAGGACACGGCGTATCGGACAACACAGCTCAGGACGCGGCGTATCGGGCAACACAGCTCAGGACGCGGCGTATCAGGCAACACAGCTCAGGACACGGCGTATCGGAACACAGCTCAGGACACGGCGTATCGGAACACAGCTCAGGACGCGGCGTATCGGGCAACACAGCTCTGGACGCGGCGTATCGGGCAACACAGCTCAGGACACGGCGTATCGGGCAACACAGCTCTGGACGCGGCGTATCGGGCAACACAGTTTAGGACACGGCGTATCGGGCAACACAGCTCAGGACGCGGCGTATCGGGCAACACAGCTCAGGACGCGGCGTATCGGGCAACACAGCTCAGGACGCGGCGTATCGGGCAACACAGCGCAGGACGCGGCGTATCGGACAACACAGCTCAGGACACGGCGTATCGGGCAACACAGCTCAGGACGCGGCGTATCGGGCAACACAACTCAGGACACGGCGTATCGGACAACACAGCTCAGGACACGGCGTATCGGACAACACAGCTCAGGACACGGCGTATCGGACAACACAGCTCAGGACACGGCGTATCGGGCAACACAGCTCAGGACGCGGCGTATCGGACAACACAGATTAGGACACGGCGTATCGGACAACAGAGCTCAGGCCACGGCGTATCGGGCAACACAGCTCAGGACACGGCGTATCGGACAACACAGCTCAGGACACGGCGTATCGGGCAACACAGCTCAGGACACGGCGTATCGGGCAACACAGCTCAGGACGCGGCGTATCGGACAACACAGCTCAGGACGCGGCGTATCGGACAACACAGCTCAGGACGCGGCGTATCGGGCAACACAGCTCAGGACGCGGCGTATCGGGCAACACAGCTCAGGACGCGGCGTATCGGGCAACACAGCTCAGGACACGGCGTTTCGGGCAACACAGCTCAGGACACGGCGTATCGGACAACACAGCTCAGGACGCGGCGTATCGGGCAACACAGCTCAGGACGCGGCGTATCGGAACACAGCTCAGGACACGGCGTATCGGATAACAGCTCAGGACACGGCGTATCGGACAACACAGCTCAGGACGCGGCGTATCGGGCAACACAGCTCAGGACGCGGCGTATCGGGCAACACAGCTCAGGACGCGGCCTATCGGGCAACACAGCTCAGGACGCGGTGTATCGGGCAACACAACTTAGGACGCGGCGTATCGGGCAACACAGCTCAGGACGCGGCGTATCGGGCAACACAGCTCAGGACGCGGCCTATCGGGCAACACAGCTCAGGACGCGGCGTATCGGACAACACAGCTCAGGACGCGGCGTATCGGACAACACAGCTCAGGACACGGCGTATCGGAACACAGCTCAGGACACGGCGTATCGGGCAACACAGCTCAGGACGCGGCGTATCGGGCAACACAGCTCTGGACGCGGCGTATCGGGCAACACAGCTCAGGACGCGGCGTATCGGGCAACACAGCTCAGTACACGGCGTATCGGACAACACAGATCAGGACACGGCGTATCGGACATTACAGCTCAGGACACGGCGTATCGGACAACACAGCTCAGGACACGGCGTATCGGACAACACAGCTCAGGACAAGGCGTATCGGGCAACACAGCTCAGGACACGGCGTTTCGGGCAACACAGCTCAGGACACGGCGTATCGGACAACACAGCTCAGGACACGGCGTATCGGGCAACACAGCTCAGGACATGGCGTATCGGGCAACACAGCTCAGGACACGACGTATCGGACAACACAGCTCAGGACGCGGCGTATCGGACAACACAGCTCAGGACGCGGCGTATCGGGCAACACAGCTCAGGACGCGGCGTATCGGGCAACACAGCTCAGGACGCGGCCTATCGGGCAACATAGCTCAGGATGCGGCGTATCGGGCAACACAACTCAGGACGCGGCGTATCGGGCAACACAACTCAGGACGCGGCGTATCGGGCAACACAGCTCAGGACGCGGCGTATCGGGCAACACAGCTCAGGACGCGGCCTATCGGGCAACACAGCTCAGGACGCGGCGTATCGGACAACACAGCTCAGGACACGGCGTATCGGACAACACAGCTCAGGACACGGCGTATCGGAACACAGCTCAGGACACGGCGTATCGGGCAACACAGCTCAGGACGCGGCGTATCGGGCAACACAGCTCTGGACGCGGCGTATCGGGCAACACAGCTCAGGACGCGGCGTATCGGGCAACACAGCTCAGTACACGGCGTATCGGACAACACAGATCAGGACACGGCGTATCGGACAACACAGATTAGGACACGGCGTATCGGGCAACACAGCTCAGGACTCGGCGTATCGGGCAACACAGCTCAGGACGCGGCGTATCGGACAACACAGATTAGGACGCGGCGTATCGGGCAACACAGCTCAGGAATCGGCGTATCGGGCAACACAGCTCAGGACGCGGCGTATCGGGCAACACAGCTCAGGACGCGGCGTATCGGACAACACAGATTAGGACACGGCGTATCGGGCAACACAGCTCAGGACCTGGCGTATCGGGCAACACAGCTCAGGACACGGCGTATCGGGCAACACAGCTCAGGACACGGCGTATCGGGCAACACAGCTCAGGACGCGGCGTATCGGGCAACACAGCTCAGGACACGGCGTATCGGGCAACACAGCTCAGGACGCGGCGTATCGGGCAACACAGCTCAGGATGCGGCGTATCGGGCAACACAGATTAGGACACGGCATATCGGACAACACAGCTCAGGACACGGCGTATCGGACAACACAGCTCAGGACACGGCGTATCGGACAACACAGCTCAGGACACGGCGTATCGGACAACACAGATTAGGACTCGGCGTATCGGACAACACTGCTCAGGACACGGAGTATCGGGCAACACAGCTCTGGACGCGGCGTATCGGGCAACACAGCTCAGGACACGGCGTATCGGGCAACACAGCTCAAGACACGGCGTATCGGGCAACACAGCTCAGGACACGGCGTATCGGGCAACACAGCTCAGGACACGGCGTATCGGGCAACACAGCTCAGGACACGGCGTATCGGGCAACACAGCTCTGGACGCGGCGTATCGGATAACACAGCTCAGGACACGGCGTATCGGACAACACAGCTCAGGACGCGGCGTATCGGGCAACACAGCTCAGGACACGGCGTATCGGGCAACACAGCTCAGGACACGGCGTATCGAGCAACACAGCTCAGGACACGGCGTATCGGAACACAGCTCAGGACCTGGCGTATCGGGCAACACAGCTCAGGACGCGGCGTATCGGAACACAGCTCAGGACCTGGCTGTGAAGGACTTTTATGCAATTGCCTATATGCTTCAGTTTGATTCTCTCCCTGCTATTTTGAGGACTATATTGTTCGGTTCCAAGTGTCAAGAATGAATGTATTCGTGTACTGGACAATGATGTTGAGATTATGTTTGTATGTGGGATAGAAAGTACTTGTGTGAAATTGTTAAGAATTGTAAATGTTCTGGCCAGCAGATAATTGAGCTGTGTGTATTGGTAAAACTCAATTGTCTAGCCTGGCCCAGAGGAGGAGTTTTAGGATAATTGAGCTGTGTGTATTCTTAAAACTCAATTATCTAGCCTGGCCCAGAGGAGGAGTTTTTGCTGCATAAATTGTGAGTTCTGTGTACCAGTAAATCAGTCTTGTTCCAGCATTAAGTTGACTCATGTGTGGATTATTCGGCGATTCCAGGGATATTCCTACTCGTGGAATATTGGGTGATTTTCTTTTATGGGAAGAAGGGAATGCTTGACGAGGATATTTTCTACTACCGTCACAATTGGTTGGCAGCAGCGGGATTTTCCCTTCTACTTTCCTTTACACCAGGATTCCAAGCAGACACTGGGAACAGTGAATGGAAGGCTGGTACACCCTGCTTAAAAGAAATACACTGAAAGAACTACTGGAAGTCCGTGGAAGGATTGCTAGCAACAAAACCAAGCGGGTCATTATAGCAGAAATTAATGGAGCTAGACCAGGAGAACTTGGTTGCAGCAACGCCAGCAGTACAAGAGATGGGGACACCAGTGATTCAGGAGGAGGAATCACCAGCCAACAAGGCAATGAGAGAGAAGCTAGCATGGTTCGGTCCGAACCCAACGGCGGATGTGGTGCTGAAAGTGATGAACCTGTTAGCGGAGGAGGCTAAACAAATAAGAGACGCAGAGCTACAGTTAAAATTGTCAGCAGTCCAACGAGCAGCCGCACATTCTCCAAACAGTGAGTACAGCACAGCAGACACAAGGAAGATTCCGTTTAGCGCTTTTAACCACTTCCCGCCACGCTAACGCCGAAAGGCGTCATTTCTGCGGCGCTCCCAGGTCACACTAACGCCAATAGGCGTCATCTCGCGTGAGCCGAGATTTCCTGTGAACGCGCGCACACAGGCGCGCGCGCTCACAGGAACGGAAGGTAAGAGAGTTGATCTCCAGCCTGCCAGCGGCGATCGTTCGCTGGCAGGCTGGAGATGTGTTTTTTTTAACCCCTAACAGGTATATTAGACGCTGTTTTGATAACAGCGTCTAATATACCTGCTACCTGGTCCTCTGGTGGTCCCCTTTGTTTGGATCGACCACCAGAGGACACAGGTAGCTCAGTAAAGTAGCACCAAGCACCACTACACTACACTACACCCCCCCCCCCCCCGTCACTTATTAACCCCTTATTAGCCCCTGATCACCCCATATAGACTCCCTGATTACCCCCCTGTCATTGATTACCCCCCTGTCATTGATTACCCCCCTGTAAAGCTCCATTCAGACGTCCGCATGATTTTTACGGATCCACTGATAGATGGATCGGATCCGCAAAACGCATCCGGACGTCTGAATGAAGCCTTACAGGGGCGTGATCAATGACTGTGGTGATCACCCCATATAGACTCCCTGATCACCCCCCTGTCATTGATTACACCCCTGTCATTGATCACCCCCCTGTAAAGCTCCATTCAGACGTCCGCATGATTTTTACGGATGCACTGATAGATGGATCCGATCCGCAAAACGCATCCGGACGTCTGAATGAAGCCTTACAGGGGCATGATCAATGACTGTGGTGATCACCCCATATAGACTCCCTGATCACCCCCCTGTAAAGCTCCATTCAGATGTCCGCATGATTTTTACGGATGCACTGATAGATGGATCCGATCCGCAAAACGCATCCGGACGTCTGAATGAAGCCTTACAGGGGCATGATCAATGACTGTGGTGATCACCCCATATAGACTCCCTGATCACCCCCCTGTAAAGCTCCATTCAGATGTCCGCATGATTTTTACGGATGCACTGATAGATGGATCGGATCCGCAAAACGCATCCGGACGTCTGAATGAAGCCTTACAGGGGCATGATCAATGACTGTGGTGATTACCCCCCTGTAAAGCTCCATTCAGATGTCCGCATGATTTTTACGGATGCACTGATAGATGGATCGGATCCGCAAAACGCATCCGGACGTCTGAATGAAGCCTTACAGGGGCGTGATCAATGACTGTGGTGATCACCCCATATAGACTCCCTGATCACCCCCCCTGTCATTGATTACCCCCCTGTCATTGATTACCCCCCTGTAAAGCTCCATTCAGACGTCCGCATGATTTGTACGGATGCACTGATAGATGGATCGGATCCGCAAAACGCATCCGGACGTCTGAATGAAGCCTTACAGGGGCGTGATCAATGACTGTGGTGATCACCCCATATAGACTCCCTGATCACCCCCCTGTAAAGCTCCATTCAGATGTCCGCATGATTTTTACGGATGCACTGATAGATGGATCCGATCCGCAAAACGCATCCGGACGTCTGAATGAAGCCTTACAGGGGCATGATCAATGACTGTGGTGATCACCCCATATAGACTCCCTGATCACCCCCCTGTAAAGCTCCATTCAGATGTCCGCATGATTTTTACGGATGCACTGATAGATGGATCGGATCCGCAAAACGCATCCGGACGTCTGAATGAAGCCTTACAGGGGCATGATCAATGACTGTGGTGATTACCCCCCTGTAAAGCTCCATTCAGATGTCCGCATGATTTTTACGGATGCACTGATAGATGGATCGGATCCGCAAAACGCATCCGGACGTCTGAATGAAGCCTTACAGGGGCGTGATCAATGACTGTGGTGATCACCCCATATAGACTCCCTGATCACCCCCCCTGTCATTGATTACCCCCCTGTCATTGATTACCCCCCTGTAAAGCTCCATTCAGACGTCCGCATGATTTTTACGGATGCACTGATAGATGGATCGGATCCGCAAAACGCATCCGGACGTCTGAATGAAGCCTTACAGGGGCGTGATCAATGACTGTGGTGATCACCCCATATAGACTCCCTGATCACCCCCCTGTCATTGATCACCCCCCCTGTCATTGATCACCCCCCTGTCATTGATCACCCCCCTGTCATTGATCACCCCCCTGTAAGGCTCCATTCAGACATTTTTTTGGCCCAAGTTAGCGGAATTATTATTATTTTTTTCTTACAAAGTCTCATATTCCACTAACTTGTGTCAAAAAATAAAATCTCACATGAACTCACCATACCCCTCACGGAAACCAAATGCGTAAAATTTTTTAGACATTTATATTCCAGACTTCTTCTCACGCTTTAGGGCCCCTAGAATGCCAGGGCAGTATAAATACCCCACATGTGACCCCATTTCGGAAAGAAGACACCCCCAGGTATTCCGTGAGGGGCATATTGAGTCCATGAAAGATTGAAATTTTTGTCCCAAGTTAGCGGAACGGGAGACTTTGTGAGAAAAAAATTAAAAATATCAATTTCCGCTAACTTGTGCCAAAAAAAAAAAATTTCTATGAACTCGCCATGCCCCTCATTGAATACCTTGGGGTGTCTTCTTTCCAAAATGGGGTCACATGTGGGGTATTTATACTGCCCTGGCATTCTAGGGGCCCCAAAGCGTGAGAAGAAGTCTGGTATCCAAATGTCTAAAAATGCCCTCCTAAAAGGAATTTGGGCACCTTTGCGCATCTAGGCTGCAAAAAAGTGTCACACATCTGGTATCGCCGTACTCAGGAGAAGTTGGGGAATGTGTTTTGGGGTGTCATTTTACATATACCCATGCTGGGTGAGAGAAATATCTTGGTCAAATGCCAACTTTGTATAAAAAAATGGGAAAAGTTGTCTTTTGCCAAGATATTTCTCTCACCCAGCATGGGTATATGTAAAATGACACCCCAAAACACATTCCCCAACTTCTCCTGAATACGGCGATACCACATGTGTGACACTTTTTTGCAGCCTAGGTGGGCAAAGGGGCCCACATTCCAAAGAGCACCTTTAGGATTTCACAGGTCATTTACCTACTTACCACACATTAGTGCCCCTGGAAAATGCCAGGGCAGTATAACTACCCAACAAGTGACCCCATTTTGGAAAGAAGACACCCCAAGGTATTCCGTGAGGGGCATGGCGAGTTCCTAGAATTTTTTATTTTTTGTCACAAGTTAGTGGAAAATGATGATTTTTTTTTTTTTTTTTTTTTTTCATACAAAGTCTCATATTCCACTAACTTGTGACAAAAAATAAAAACTTCCATGAACTCACTATGCCCATCAGCGAATACCTTGGGGTCTCTTCTTTCCAAAATGGGGTCACTTGTGGGGTAGTTATACTGCCCTGGCATTCTAGGGGCCCAAATGTGTGGTAAGGAGTTTGAAATCAAATTCTGTAAAAAATGACCTGTGAAATCCGAAAGGTGCTCTTTGGAATATGGGCCCCTTTGCCCACCTAGGCTGCAAAAACGTGTCACACATCTGGTATCCCCGTACTCAGGAGAAGGTGGGGAATGTGTTTTGGGGTGTCATTTTACATATACCCATGCTGGGTGAGAGAAATATCTTGGCAAAAGACAACTTTTCCCATTTTTTTTTATACAAAGTTGGCATTTGACCAAGATATTTATCTCACCCAGCATGGGTATATGTAAAAAGACACCCCAAAACACATTCCTCAACTTCTCCTGAATACAGAGATACCAGATGTGTGACACGTTTTTGCAGCCTAGGTGGGCAAAGGGGCCCATATTCCAAAGAGCACCTTTCGGATTTCACTGGTCATTTTTTGCAGAATTTGATTTCAAACTCCTTACCACACATTCGGGCCCCTAGAATGCCAGGGCAGTATAACTACCCCACAAGTGACCCCATTTTGGAAAGAAGAGACCCCAAGGTATTCGCTGATGGGCATAGTGAGTTCATGGAAGTTTTTATTTTTTGTCACAAGTTAGTGGAATATGAGACTTTGTATGAAAAAAAAAAAAAAAAAAAAAATCATCATTTTCCACTAACTTGTGACAAAAAATAAAAAATTCTAGGAACTTGCCATGCCCCTCACGGAATACCTTGGGGTGTCTTCTTTCCAAAATGGGGTCACTTGTGGGGTAGTTATACTGCCCTGGCATTCTAGGGACCCGAATGTGTGGTAAGGAGTTTGAAATCAAATTCTGTAACAAATGACCTGTGAAATCCGAAAGGTGCTCTTTGGAATATGGGCCCCTTTGCCCACCTAGGCTGCAAAAAAGTGTCACACATCTGGTATTGCCGTACTCAGGAGAAGGTGGGGAATGTGTTTTGGGGTGTCATTTTACATATACCCATGCTGGGTGAGAGAAATATCTTGGCAAAAGACAACTTTTCCCATTTTTTTATACAAAGTTGGCATTTGACCAAGATATTTATCCCACCCAGCATGGGTATATGTAAAAAGACACCCCAAAACACATTCCTCAACTTCTCCTGAATACAGAGATACCAGATGTGTGACACTTTTTTGCAGCCTAGGTGGGCAAAGGGGCCCATATTCCAAAGAGCACCTTTCGGATTTCACAGGTCATTTTTTACAGAATTTGATTTCAAACTCCTTACCACACATTTGGGCCCCTAGAATGCCAGGGCAGTATAACTACCCCACAAGTGACCCCATTTTGGAAAGAAGAGACCCCAAGGTATTTCGTGATGGGCATAGTGAGTTCATAGAAGTTTTTATTTTTTGTCACAAGTTAGTGGAATATGAGACTTTGTAAGAAAAAAAAAAAAAAAAAAAAAATCATCATTTTCCGCTAACTTGTGACAAAAAATAAAAAGTTCTATGAACTCACTATGCCCATCAGCGAATACCTTAGGGTGTGTACTTTCCGAAATGGGGTCATTTGTGGGGTGTTTGTACTGTCTGGCCATTGTAGAACCTCAGGAAACATGACAGGTGCTCAGAAAGTCAGAGCTGCTTCAAAAAGCGGAAATTCACATTTTTGTACCATAGTTTGTAAACGCTATAACTTTTACCCAAACCATTTTTTTTTTACCCAAACATTTTTTTTTTATCAAAGACATGTAGAACTATAAATTTAGAGCAAAATTTCTATATGGATCTCGTTTTTTTTTGCAAAATTTTACAACTGAAAGTGAAAAATGTCATTTTTTTGCAAAAAAAATCGTTAAATTTCGATTAATAACAAAAAAAGTAAAAATGTCAGCAGCAATGAAATACCACCAAATGAAAGCTCTATTAGTGAGAAGAAAAGGAGGTAAAATTCATTTGGGTGGTAAGTTGCATGACCGAGCAATAAACGGTGAAAGTAGTGTAGTGCCGATTTGTAAAAAAGGGCCTGGTCTTTAGGGGGGTATAAACCTGTGGTCCTTAAGTGGTTAAAGCTTTTGATGAAAAAGACTGTGACATTGATAATTACCTGGCAGATTTTGAGCGACAATGTAACCTGCACCGAATAGATAGAGGAGAGTGGGTCGCAGTATTGTCAGGCAAACTGTCAGGCAAAGCTTCTGATGCTTTCCGGACCGTGCCAGAGCAGGAGATCCATAGCTACGCCAGGGTTAAAGAAGTGCTCCTGGCTCGTTATGCAGTAACCACCAGAGCACAAAGTCGCGCTGCCGAGAGCCATCCGCTTCCTACTGAGACCCAGGTAAGCCAACCCAACCTATCCTTGACTGTAGAACCCCTACCCTGGGACACCCCAGAGGATTTTGGGCGGGAGGTGACCGGAGACCCTTCCCTCAGAAAGTATCGAGAGAAAGCCAGGAGGGGCCAAGGGGGGTTAGAGAAGGAGCAATTTATCTGGGAGGAAGGCCGCTTGTACAGGCTCACCGAGACCCGGGGTAATACACCAGGGCCTAAGCAAAAACGCCAGCTGGTAGTTCCCCGGAAATACCGCCAGGAGTTATTGAGGATTGGGCACGACGTACCCTTGGCAGGCCATTTGGGAATACGCAAGACAGGGTATCGGATAACCCAGAACTTCTTCTGGCCTGGGGTGTCCGACGACGTCAGGGCGTATTGTCAAACGTGCGAGGTATGCCAACGTATAGGTAAAAAGGGAGACCACCCAAAGGCTAAACTAGTTTCCATGCCCATTATTGAAGAACCGTTCACAAGGGTAGCCGTGGACATTATAGGGCCCCTGGCCCAACCTAGCCGTTCCGGCAAGCGGTATATACTCACCATAGTAGACTACGCCACCCGTTACCCCGAAGCGGTAGCTCTCTCTAACATACAGGCTGAGACCGTAGCAGAGGCCCTAGTTAAAGTATTTTCCCGAGTAGGCTTTCCCAAGGAGGTTCTGTCCGACCAAGGTACCCAATTTACGGCCGAGGTAACCCAGCAGATATGGAAAACCTGTGGAGTTAAATCCCTGACTAGCTCCCCATACCATCCCCAGACTAACGGCCTATGCGAGCGCTTCAACGGAACGCTAAAGCAAATGTTGAAGTCGTTCACGGGGGCATACAAGGATTGGGAGCGATTCCTGCCACACCTTCTCTTTGCCTACCGAGAGGTACCGCAGGAATCGACCGGATTCTCACCCTTCGAACTTCTCTATGGGAGGCGGGTGAGGGGGCCCTTAGATCTCATCAAGGATCACTGGGAGGGGCAGACAGAGATTGAGGGGACCCCGGTTGTACCTTATGTCCTGGAGCTGAGGGACCGCATGGAGGAATTAGCCCAGACAGTGCGAGAGAACCTCCGGGCGGCCCAACAGCGCCAGAGGGTATGGTATGACCGACGGGCTAGGCACCGGAGCTTTCAGATAGGCCAAAAGGTCATGGTATTAAGGCCGGTCCGAACAGACAAGCTCCAGGCCGCCTGGCAGGGCCCCTATAAAGTTATAGGACAGATATGCGACACTACCTACACGATAGCCAGCTGCGAGGATGAAGATGTGAAACGAACCTTTCACATCAACATGCTCAAGGCCTATCAGGAACGGGCAGAGGAGGTAGCCGCTATCTGTGCACCAGCAGGAGAAGACACAGAGACCCTACCCCTTCCCGACCTATTGGGCAGTAACGAAGGGATGACCCAGATAAAGAAAGTCCAGCTAGGTGAACAGCTGGAGCCGCAAGAGCGGGATCAAGCTGTCCGCTTACTAGAAACAAAACAGGCCACATTCTCTCAGGAGCCTGGATACACACTCCTAGCCATACACAAGGTAGAGACTCCAGGACAGGCACCCCTGAGACAGCCTCCCTACCGTATCCCCGAAGCAGTCCGGGAAGGGATGCGGAAGGAGATAGATGAGATGCTTCGGCTAGGCGTAATCGAACCCTCAGAAAGTCCTTGGGCCTCGCCGGTAGTCTTAGTGCCAAAGAAGGATGGGACAACCCGCTTCTGTGTAGATTACCGGCGCCTCAATGACAAGACAGTTACAGACGCCTATCCGATGCCACGGATGGACGAGCTGCTTGACCGTATCTCTGCAGGGAAGTATCTGACCACAATAGACCTATGCAAGGGATATTGGCAGATTCCCCTAGCAGAAGATGCCATACCCAAGTCGGCCTTCATCACCCCGTTCGGCCTATACCAATTCCGGGTTATGCCGTTCGGGATGAAGAACGCCCCGGCCACCTTCCAACGGATGGTGGATCAGTTACTTAGGGGTCTCCAGAGCTTTGCATGCGCTTACCTGGATGACATCGCCATCCACAGCGATACCTGGGAAGCGCACCTAGAGCACATAGGGGTAGTATTAGATAGGATCAGGGGGGCCGGGCTGACCCTGAAACCCGACAAATGTCACTTGGGTATGGCGGAGGTACAATATTTGGGCCACCGAGTAGGATGTGGTAAGCAACGGCCGGAGCCGGCTAAGATCGAGGCCGTTGCCAATTGGCCCACTCCCCACACCAAGACACAAGTCATGGCTTTCTTAGGCACAGCCGGCTATTACAGACGCTTTGTACCCGACTATAGTGCCCTGGCCAAACCCCTGACCGACTTGACCAAAAAGAAGCTACCCAGACAAGTCCTGTGGTCCCCGGAATGCGAGGTGGCTTTCCAAGCACTAAAGACTGCTCTGGTTAATGCTCCGGTGTTGGTTACCCCAGATCCTAACAAAAGATTTATTGTCCATACAGACGCTTCAATGTTTGGACTGGGGGCAGTACTAAGCCAGATCGGGGAGGATGGAGGAGAGCACCCGGTGGCATACCTGAGTCGGAAGCTGTTGCCAAGGGATGTCAGTTATGCCACCATTGAAAAAGAGTGTTTGGCCTTGGTATGGGCACTCAAAAAGCTCACACCTTACCTTTATGGCCGGGCGTTCACTCTCATCACCGATCACAACCCCTTGGTGTGGCTTAACCGGGTTTCAGGGGATAACGCCCGTTTGCTACGCTGGAGCTTGGCCTTACAGCCCTATGACTTTACGATTCATTATCGCCCAGGCAAGCAAAACGGGAATGCCGATGGATTGTCACGCCAAACGGATTTAACCTCGGACTAAAAGCTCTGAACCCGTCAACCCTACTGGACCAGGAAAGGTCCAACCGAGTTGCCGGAGCAGGGAGAAAAAGGGGGGCCATTGTGAAGGACTTTTATGCAATTGCCTATATGCTTCAGTTTGATTCTCTCCCTGCTATTTTGAGGACTATATTGTTCGGTTCCAAGTGTCAAGAATGAATGTATTCGTGTACTGGACAATGATGTTGAGATTATGTTTGTATGTGGGATAGAAAGTACTTGTGTGAAATTGTTAAGAATTGTAAATGTTCTGGCCAGCAGATAATTGAGCTGTGTGTATTGGTAAAACTCAATTATCTAGCCTGGCCCAGAGGAGGAGTTTTAGGATAATTGAGCTGTGTGTATTCTTAAAACTCAATTATCTAGCCTGGCCCAGAGGAGGAGTTTTTGCTGCATAAATTGTGAGTTCTGTGTACCAGTAAATCAGTCTTGTTCCAGCATTAAGTTGACTCATGTGTGGATTATTCGGCGATTCCAGGGATATTCCTACTCGTGGAATATTGGGTGATTTTCTTTTATGGGAAGAAGGGAATGCTTGACGAGGATATTTTCTACTACCGTCACACTGGCGTATTGGGCAACACAGCTCTGGACGCGGCGTATCGGATAACACAGCTCAGGACGCGGCGTATCGGACAACACAGCTCAGGACGCGGCATATCGGACAACACAGCTCAGGACACGGCGTATCGGAACACAGCTCAGGACCCGGCGTATCGGGCAACACAGCTCAGGACACGGCGTATCGGGCAACACAGCTCAGGACGCGGCGTATCGGGCAACACAGCTCAGACCGCGGCGTATCGGGCAACACAGCTCAGGACGCGGCGTATCGGGCAACACAGCTCAGGACTCGGCGTATCGGGCAACACAGCTCAGGACGCGGCGTATCGGACAACACAGCTCAGGACTCGGCGTATCGGAACACAGCTCAGGACACGGCGTATCGGACAACACAGCTCAGGACACGGCGTATCGGGCAACACAGCTCAGGAAACGGCGTATCGGGCAACACAGCTCAGGACGCGGCGTATCGGACAACACAGCTCAGGACGCGGCGTATCGGACAACACAGCTCAGGACGCGGCGTATCAGGCAACACAGCTCAGGACACGACGTATCGGACAACACAGCTCAGGACACGGCGTATCGGACAACACAGCTCAGGACGCGGCGTATCGGGCAACACAGCTCAGGACGCGGCGTATCGGGCAACACAGCTCAGGACGCGGCGTATCGGGCAACACAGCTCAGGACGCGGCGTATCGGGCAACACAACTCAGGACGCGGCGTATCGGGCAACACAGCTCAGGACGCGGCGTATCGGGCAACACAGCTCAGGACGCGGCCTATCGGGCAACACAGCTCAGGACGCGGCGTATCGGACAACACAGCTCAGGACGCGGCGTATCGGACAACACAGCTCAGGACACGGCGTATCGGAACACAGCTCAGGACACGGCGTATCGGGCAACACAGCTCAGGACGCGGCGTATCGGGCAACACAGCTCTGGACGCGGCGTATCGGGCAACACAGCTCAGGACGCGGCGTATCGGGCAACACAGCTCAGTACACGGCGTATCGGACAACACAGATTAGGACACGGCGTATCGGGCAACACAGCTCAGGACACGGCGTTTCGGGCAACACAGCTCAGGACACGGCGTATCGGACAACACAGCTCAGGACACGGCGTATCGGGCAACACAGCTCAGGACGCGGCGTATCGGGCAACACAGCTCAGGACACGACGTATCGGACAACACAGCTCAGGACACGGCGTATCGGACAACACAGCTCAGGACGCGGCGTATCGGGCAACACAGCTCAGGACGCGGCGTATCGGGCAACACAGCTCAGGACGCGGCCTATCGGGCAACACAGCTCAGGACGCGGCGTATCGGGCAACACAACTCAGGACGCGGCGTATCGGGCAACACAGCTCAGGACGCGGCGTATCGGGCAACACAGCTCAGGATGCGGCGTATCGGACAACACAGCTCAGGACACGGCGTATCGGACAACACAGCTCAGGACACGGCGTTTCGGGCAACACAGCTCAGGACGCGGCGTATCGGGCAACACAGCTCAGGACGCGGCGTATCGGGCAACACAGCTCAGTACTCGGCGTATCGGACAACACAGATTAGGACACGGCGTATCGGACAACACAGCTCAGGACGCGGCATATCGGACAACACAGCTCAGGACACGGCGTATCGGAACACAGCTCAGGACCCGGCGTATCGGGCAACACAGCTCAGGACACGGCGTATCGGGCAACACAGCTCAGGACGCGGCGTATCGGGCAACACAGCTCAGACCGCGGCGTATCGGGCAACACAGCTCAGGACGCGGCGTATCGGGCAACACAGCTCAGGACTCGGCGTATCGGGCAACACAGCTCAGGACGCGGCGTATCGGACAACACAGCTCAGGACTCGGCGTATCGGAACACAGCTCAGGACACGGCGTATCGGACAACACAGCTCAGGACACGGCGTATCGGACAACACAGCTCAGGACGCGGCGTATCGGGCAACACAGCTCAGGACGCGGCGTATCGGGCAACACAGCTCAGGACGCGGCCTATCGGGCAACACAGCTCAGGACGCGGCGTATCGGGCAACACAGCTCAGGACGCGGCCTATCGGGCAACACAGCTCAGGACGCGGCGTATCGGGCAACACAACTCAGGACGCGGCGTATCGGGCAACACAGCTCAGGACGCGGCGTATCGGGCAACACAGCTCAGGACGCGGCCTATCGGGCAACACAGCTCAGGACGCGGCGTATCGGACAACACAGCTCAGGACGCGGCGTATCGGACAACACAGCTCAGGACACGGCGTATCGGAACACAGCTCAGGACACGGCGTATCGGGCAACACAGCTCAGGACGCGGCGTATCGGGCAACACAGCTCTGGACGCGGCGTATCGGGCAACACAGCTCAGGACGCGGCGTATCGGGCAACACAGCTCAGTACACGGCGTATCGGACAACACAGATTAGGACACGGCGTATCGGGCAACACAGCTCAGGACACGGCGTTTCGGGCAACACAGCTCAGGACACGGCGTATCGGACAACACAGCTCAGGACACGGCGTATCGGGCAACACAGCTCAGGACGCGGCGTATCGGGCAACACAGCTCAGGACACGACGTATCGGACAACACAGCTCAGGACACGGCGTATCGGGCAACACAGCTCAGGACGCGGCGTATCGGGCAACACAGCTCAGGACGCGGCCTATCGGGCAACACAGCTCAGGACGCGGCGTATCGGGCAACACAACTCAGGACGCGGCGTATCGGGCAACACAGCTCAGGATGCGGCCTATCGGGCAACACAGCTCAGGACGCGGCGTATCGGACAACACAGCTCAGGACACGGCGTATCGGACAACACAGCTCAGGACACGGCGTATCGGAACACAGCTCAGGACACGGCGTTTCGGGCAACACAGCTCAGGACGCGGCGTATCGGGCAACACAGCTCAGGACGCGGCGTATCGGGCAACACAGCTCAGTACTCGGCGTATCGGACAACACAGATTAGGACACGGCGTATCGGACAACACAGCTCAGGACGCGGCGTATCGGGCAACACAGCTCAGGACACGGCGTATCGGGCAACACAGCTCAGGACACGGCGTATCGGATAACACAGCTCAGGACGCGGCGTATCGGATAACACAGCTCAGGACACGGCGTATCGGGCAACACAGCTCAGGACGCGGCGTATCGGACAACACAGCTCAGGACACGGCGTATCGGGCAACACAGCTCTGGACGCGGTGTATCGGGCAACACAGCTCAAGGTTTTTATTATTTTATAACTAAGAAGGGGGGGGGGGGTACATGGTCGCTGTGAACACATGCATCATCCTAGTTCGCCAGTCATGTGTGCACAGGTAACGTGTCACCCGCCCACACCTCTAGTTGCAGTGTGCACTGTAGACATGTGGGTGCACCCCCTGTTCCTGCTCACCCCCTTACAGGGAGTGCAGAATTATTAGGCAAGTTGTATTTTTGAGGATTAATTTTATTATTGAACAACAACCATGTTCTCAATGAACCCAAAAAACTGATTAATATCAAAGCTGAATATTTTTGGAAGTAGTTTTTAGTTTGTTTTTAGTTTTAGCTATTTTAGGGGGATATCTGTGTGTGCAGGTGACTATTACTGTGCATAATTATTAGGCAACTTAACAAAAAACAAATATATACCCATTTCAATTATTTATTTTTACCAGTGAAACCAATATAACATCTCAACATTCACAAATATACATTTCTGACATTCAAAAACAAAACAAAAACAAATCAGTGACCAATATAGCCACCTTTCTTTGCAGGGACACTCAAAAGCCTGCCATCCATGGATTCTGTCAGTGTTTTGATCTGTTCACCATCAACATTGCGTGCAGCAGCAACTACAGCCTCCCAGACACTGTTCAGAGAGGTGTACTGTTTTCCCTCCTTGTAAATCTCACATTTGATGATGGACCACAGGTTCTCAATGGGGTTCAGATCAGGTGAACAAGGAGGCCATGTCATTAGATTTTCTTCTTTTATACCCTTTCTTGCCAGCCACGCTGTGGAGTACTTGGACGCGTGTGATGGAGCATTGTCCTGCATGAAAATCATGTTTTTCTTGAAGGATGCAGACTTCTTCCTGTACCACTACTTGAAGAAGGTGTCTTCCAGAAACTGGCAGAAGGACTGGGAGTTGAGCTTGACTCCATCCTCAACCCGAAAAGGCCCCACAAGCTCATCTTTGATGATACCAGCCCAAACCAGTACTCCACCTCCACCTTGCTGGCGTCTGAGTCGGAGTGGAGCTCTCTGCCCTTTACCAATCCAGCCACGGGCCCATCCATCTGGCCCATCAAGACTCACTCTCATTTCATCAGTCCATAAAACCTTAGAAAAATCAGTCTTGAGATATTTCTTGGCCCAGTCTTGACGTTTCAGCTTGTGTGTCTTGTTCAGTGGTGGTCGTCTTTCAGCCTTTCTTACCTTGGCCATGTCTCTGAGTATTGCACACCTTGTGCTTTTGGGCACTCCAGTGATGTTGCAGCTCTGAAATATGGCCAAACTGGTGGCAAGTGGCATCTTGGCAGCTGCACGATTGACTTTTCTCAGTTTATGGGCAGTTATTTTGCGCCTTGGTTTTTCCACACGCTTCTTGCGACCCTGTTGACTATTTTGAATGAAACGCTTGATTGTTCGATGATCACGCTTCAGAAGCTTTGCAATTTTAAGAGTGCTGCATCCCTCTGCAAGATATCTCACTATTTTTGCCTTTTCTGAGCCTGTCAAGTCCTTCTTTTGACCCATTTTGCCAAAGGAAAGGAAGTTGCCTAATAATTATGCACACCTAATATAGGGTGTTGATGTCATTAGACCACACCCCTTCTCATTACAGAGATGCACATCACCTAATATGCTTAATTGGTAGTAGGCTTTCGAGCCTATACAGCTTGGAGTAAGACAACATGCATAAAGAGGATGATGTGGGCAAAATACTCATTTGCCTAATAATTCTGCACGCAGTGTAGTGTATGGAGCCTGCCGCATGTGGTTTCAGCCTCCATTGTGTGAGGACACTGCCCGCCACCAGGACTGCAACCCTTCACAGAGGCCATCATTATAAAGGAGGACGTGGGCGTGTAAACTTATCACACGTGCCGTAGACTCTCAGTGACTCAGTCTGGAGGTAGAGACACCTGGACACAGAAAGGGACAGCAAAGCCGAGCAGGCTCACAATCACATCTCTTCAACCTCTGGCATAGACCTGGATCTGCAGACAGGGGTCCTGATTTACAATCTCATCTCCTCAATAGACCTGGATCTGCAGACAGGGGTCCTGACTCACAATCTCATCTCCTCAATAGACCTGGATCTGCAGACAGGGGTCCTGACTTACAATCTCTGGCCTATACCTGGATCTGCAGACAGAGGACCTGACTCACAATCTCATCTCCTCAATCTCTGGAATAGACCTAGATCTGCAGACAGAGATCCTGACTCCCAATATCTAGCATAGACCTGGATCTGCAGACAGAGGTCCAGACTCATAATCTCATCTCCTCAATAGACCAGGAGGATCTGCAGACAGAGGTCCTGACTCACAATCTCATCTCCTCAATCTCTGGAATAGACCTGGATCTGCAGAAAGAGGTCCTGGCTTACAAACTCATCTCCAAAATAGACCAGGATCTACAGAAAGATGTCCTGACTCCCAATCTCTGGCATAGACCTGGATCTGCAGACAGAGGTCCTGACTCACAATCTCATCTCCTAAATCTCTGGAATAGACCTGGATCTGCAGACAGAGGTGCTTAGTTAGAATCTCATCTACTGAATCTCTGGAATAGACCTGGATCCACAGACAGAGGTCCTGACTCTGAATCACATCTCCAATCTCTGGAATAGACCTGGATCTGCAGACAGAGGTCCCCACTCACAGTCTCATCTCTTCGATATGTAGAATAGACCAGGATGTGCAGACACACGTCCTGACTCTCAATCTTTGGCATAGACCTGGATCTGTAGACAGAGGTCCTGACTGAATCACATCTCACCAATCTCTGGAATAGACCTAGATCTGCAGACAGAGGTCCTGACTCGCAATCTCATCTACTAAATCTCTGGAATAGACCTGGATCTGCAAAAAGAGGTCCTCACTCACAGTCTCATCTCCTCAATCTGTGGCATAGACCTGGATCTGCAGACAGAGGTCCTGACTCACAATCTCATCTCCTTAATCTCTGGAATAGACCTGGATCTGCAGACAGAGGTCCTGACTGAATCACATCTCCCCAATCTCTGGAATAGACCTGGATCTGCAGACAGAGGTCCTCACTCAGAGTCTCATCTCCTCAATCTGTGGAATAGACCTGGATGTGCAGACACACATCCTGACTCTCAATCTCTGGCATAAACCTAGATCTGCAGACAGAGGTCCTGACTCACAATCTCATCTTCTTAATCTCTGGCATAGACCTGGATCGGCAGACAGAGGTCCTGACTCACAATCTCATCTCCTTAATCTCTGGCATAGACCTGGATCGGCAGACAGAGGTCCTGACTCACAATCTCATCTCCTTAATCTCTGGAATAGACCTGGATCGGCAGACAGAGGTCCAGACTCACAATCTCATCTCCTTAATCTCTGGAATACATTAAGTCCGGCCAGTGTTCGGCTAGATCCTCCCTATGATCTGCGCTGATGGTGGAATTCATGAGCTAGCTCCTCTTGAGATCCAGGTGAGAGTTGTAGTGTTTTAAGACAGTTGATTATTAATGTGGCTGTAGATGTGAAGTTGTGACCACCATCTGGCAAGCTCTAGAGATTCATTGTAAAGAAGCCACAGATTTTCTGTGATGGACATGTCACTCAAATCTGCCACTCCTAATTTTGTTCTTGGATGAAATGTGAAGTGATGGTTCAGGCAGACAATAATCCTTCATGGCCAGATCTTTAGAGTATCATTGCATGTATGACCAGCATTAGAGAGAATACTTGTAGGCTACTCATCATGCACATTGTCTACAAAGACTAGGGAGCAGGGTGTGGACCCTGCAGACCCTCCGATTTAAATACACGGGAAGGGGGGGATCTACAAGGACTGGGGAGCAGGATGTGGACCCTGCAGTGCGCCCGTTCTCTATACACAGGAATGGGGGAAATACAACAACTGTGGAGCAGGATGTGGAACCTGCACAGTGCAGACTGTCTGCTCTACGAACACAGGAAGAGGGATCTACAAGGATGAGTGGGATGCAGACCTTGCAGACTGCCCGCTATCCATACATGGGAAGGGGGATCTACAAGGCCTGGGTAGCAGGGTGTGGACCTTGCAGACTTTCCACTCTTCATACAAGTGGAGGGGATCTACAAGGCCTGGGTAGCAGGATGTGGACCCTGCAGACTGTCTGCTCTCTACACATGAGAAGGAGAATCTACAAGGCCTGGGGAGCAGGGTGTGGACCTTGCAGACTGTCCGCTTTCCATACATGGGAAGGGGGATCTACAAGGCCTGGGTAGCAGGGTGTGGACCTTGCAGACTGTCCACTCTCCATACAAGTGAAGAAGGGATCTTCAAGGCCTGGGTAGCAGGATGTGGACTCTGCAGACTGTCTGCTCTCCACACATGGGAAGGGGAATCTACAAGGCCTGGGGAGCAGGGTGTGGACCTTGCAGACTGTCCACTCTCCATACAAGTGAAGAGGGGATCTTCAAGGCCTGGGTAGCAGGATGTGGACCCTGCAGACTGTCTGCTCTCCACACATGGGAAGGGGAATCTACAATGCCTGGGGAGCAGGGTGTGGACCTTGCAGACTGTCCGCTCTCCATACACGGGAAGAGGGGATCTATAATGTCTGGGGAGCAGGGTGTGGACCTTGCAGGCTGTTCGCTCTCCATACATAGGAAGCCGGGATCTACAATGCCTGGGGAGCAGGGTGTAGACCTTGCAGACTGTCTTCTCTCTGTACATGGGAAGGGGGATCTACAAGGCCTGGCGGGCAGGATGTGGAACTTGCACTGTCTGCTCTCCATACACGGGAAGGTGGGATCTACAAGGCCTAGGGAGCAGGGTGTAGACCTTGCAGACTGTCCGCTATCCACACATGGGAAGGGGGATCTACAAGACCTGGGGAGCATGGTGTAGACTTTGCAGACTGTCCGCTATCCATACATGGGAAGGGGGATCTACAATGCCTGGGGAGCAGGGTGTAGACCTTTCAGACTGTCCGCTCTCCATACATGGTAAGGGGCGATCTATAAGGACTGGGGAGCAAGGTGTGGACCCTGCAGACTGTCCGCTCTCCATACACGGGAAGGGGGTATCTACAACAATGGAGAGCAGGATTTGGACCCTGGGGAGGGGGAAAGGGGATCTACAAGGCCTGGGGAGCAGGATGTGGACCCTGCAGACTGTCTGCTCTCCATACATGGGAAGCGGGGGGGGGGGGGGGGGGGGGGGGTCTACAAGGACTGGGGAGCAGGGTGTGGACCCTGCAGACTGTCCACTATACATATGCGGGAATAGGGGATCTGCAATGACTGGAGAGCAGTATGTGGATCCTGCAGACTGTCTGCTCTCCATACACGGGAAGGGGGGGATCTACAAGGCCTGGCGGGCAAGTTGTGGACCCTGCAGACCGTCCTCTCTCCATACACGGGAAGGGGAGGATCTATAAGGACTGGGGAGCAAGGTGTGGACCCTGCAGATCGTCCTCTCTCCATACACGGGAAGAGGGGGTCTACGAGGACTGGGGAGAAAGGTGTGGACCCTGCAGACCATCTGCTCTCTATACACTAGAAGGGGAGGATCTATAAGGACTGGGGAGCAGGATGTGTAACCTGCAGGCCGCCCGCTCTCCAATCATTGGAAGGGGGATCTACAAGGACTGTGGAGCAGGGTGTGACCTTTCAGTATGCCCACATTCCGATGGGAGGGGGGGGGGGGGGGGTGGATGCAGCATCTTTGCTTGTGCCTTGAGGAGTTGGGTTTTGTAGATGTAGCAGAGCTAAACGTTGTAACTGTTGTAGATGTGGCTTTCTCCTGTAGCCCGGCTGGCAGTTGCCGGGTGGACTATTCAGGGACTGGTTGCATGGCACTGATTCTGTGTTATATCTTCCAGCTGTACATTGACCCTCATTCTGCCTGGGATGACTTGCTGTCCTCCATCAGTCCTGCCATGAACCTCTCCTCCAATGTCCCTCTGGTGACTGTATCCAACATTCCGTACTTGGTGACAGAAGTGCTGACGGCGGTCATCTCAGTGGTGGGCAACTCTCTGATCTGTTTGGCGGTTATAACTGACCGCAGGCTTCGCACGGTCACCAACAACTTCCTGCTGTCTCTAGCTACTGCGGACATACTTGTGGGAGCCGTGGCCATCCCCTGTGCCATCATGCTTGACCTGGGCATAGTACGATGCAGTCTCTACTCCTGCTTATTCATGCTCTGCAACCTCATGACGTTTTCTTTGGCATCCATTTTTGGACTTTTAGCGATAGCGGTGGAGCGCTACATCTCCATATTGTGTCCCTTCCATTACCGCGCTCTGGTCACACCACGAGCTTCCGTAATAGTGATAATCTGCACCTGGATGCTGGCGGCACTTGCTGGCCTGATGCCGCTTATGGGTTGGCGCAGGCCATTCCCTCCTGAAAGTAAGTGTCTCTTCAGCAGCCTCATCTCGGAGTCTTACATGGTCTACCTGATCTTTTTTGGCTGTGTCATCCCCCCGCTGGTTGCCATGCTCGTGCTCTATGCTCGTATATTCCTGGAAATTCGAAGGCAGATCCGACAGATTGCAGAATGGGCGGTGGACGTGAGCCGGAGAAGGAGGAGGCGACGTGTGGTCGTCAGGGAGTTCCGAATGGCCACGTCGCTGTTCCTCGTGGTCTTCTGCTTCGTGGTTTGCTGGTTCCCCATTCATATCCTTAATGTGGTACGACTATTCTGCCCCCAGTGTGTGGTGCCCCCAGACCTGGTGCTCTCCGCTGTCATCCTCTCCCATGCCAATTCTGCCCTAAATCCCATTATTTATGTTTTTCGAATGAGGACCTTCAGGCGAGCGATAGAGACCACCTTGTCCTGCTCCTGCGGCACCAGTGCAGTAGGAAGCGTCACTGCAACCAGTCTGGCGAAAGCGGCCCATGAACAGAGAGAAGACGGACACTACAGGGATGTGCCTCTGCCTGGCACCTAGAACAGCCTGGAGGAGGCAGAGAAGACCCCAGGATGCCCACCGAGAACCTACCGCCGTCATATCCTTCCACCGGGTCTGACTCCTGTAATCCTCTGTGCAGACCTTTCTGAATAAACCCAGCTTTCCCACATCCTGAATGGCTATCTGTATGGTTATGTACAACATCTGGATCTTTTCTCTTACAGTGTCAGGCTTCACATTCCGTTATAGACGCAACCTGTAACGGAATGGCAGAAAACTGGTGAGAGCCCGGCCCGCATCCACCCTCCGACACGATGCAAGGCCCAGGTTGTTCTGTATGTGCATGGCCCTGGTACACGGGGCGATGTACATACAGAGCAGAGACTCCTGGTACACGGGGCGATGTACATACAGAGCAGAGACTCCTGGTACACGGGGCGATGTACATACAGAACAGAGACTCCTGGTACACGGGGCGATGTACATACAGAACAGAGACTCCTGGTACACGGGGCGATGTACATACAGAACAGAGACTCCTGGTACACGGGCGATGTACATACAGAACAGAGACTCCTGGTACACAGGGCGATGTACATACAGAGCAGAGACTCCTGGTACACGGGGCGATGTACATACAGAGCAGAGACTCCTGGTACACGGGGCGATGTACATACAGAGCAGAGACTCCTGGTACACGGGGCGATGTATATACAGAACAGACACTCCTGGTACACGGGGCGATGTACATACAGAACAGAGACTCCTGGTACACAGGGCGATGTACATACAGAACAGAGACTCCTGGTACACGGGGCGATGTACATACAGAACAGAGACTCCTGGTACACGGGGCGATGTACATACAGAACAGAGACTCCTGGTACACGGGCGATGTACATACAGAACAGAGACTCCTGGTACACAGGGCGATGTACATACAGAGCAGAGACTCCTGGTACACGGGGCGATGTACATACAGAGCAGAGACTCCTGGTACACGGGGCGATGTACATACAGAGCAGAGACTCCTGGTACACGGGGCGATGTACATACAGAACAGAGACTCCTGGGTACACGGGGCGATGTATATACAGAACAGAGTTTCCTGGTACACGGGGCGATGTACATACAGAACAGAGACTCCTGGGTACACGGGCGATGTACATACAGAACAGAGACTCCTGGTACACGGGGCGATGTACATACAGAACAGAGACTCCTGGTACACGGGGCGATGTACATACAGAACAGAGACTCCTGGTACACGGGCGATGTACATACAGAACAGAGACTCCTGGTACACGGGGCGATGTACATACAGAGCAGAGACTCCTGGTACACGGGGCGATGTACATACAGAGCAGAGACTCCTGGTACACGGGGTGATGTACATACAGAACAGAGACTCCTGGTACACGGGCGATGTACATACAGAACAGACACTCCTGGGTACACGGGCGATGTACATACAGAGCAGAGACTCCTGGGTACACGGGGCGATGTATATACAGAACAGAGATTCCTGGGTACACGGGGCGATGTACATACAGAGCAGAGACTCCTGGTACACAGGGCGATGTATATACAGAACAGAGATTCCTGGGTACACGGGGCGATGTACATACAGAGCAGAGACTCCTGGTACACGGGCGATGTACATACAGAACAGAGACTCCTGGTACACGGGGCGATGTACATACAGAGCAGAGACTCCTGGGTACACGGGGCGATGTACATACAGAGCAGAGACTCCTGGTACACGGGGCGATGTACATACAGAGCAGAGACTCCTGGGTACACGGGGCGATGTACATACATTGCAGAGACTCCTGGTACACGGGGCGATGTACATACAGAACAGAGACTCCTGGTACACGGGGCGATGTACATACAGAGCAGAGACTCCTGGTACACGGGGCGATGTACATACAGAACAGAGACTCCTGGTACACGGGGCGATGTACATACAGAACAGAGACTCCTGGTACACGGGGCGATGTACATACAGAACAGAGACTCCTGGTACACGGGCAATGTACATACAGAACAGACACTCCTGGGTACACGGGCGATGTACATACAGAACAGACACTCCTGGGTACACGGGGCGATGTATATACAGAACAGAGATTCCTGGGTACACGGGGCGATGTACATACAGAGCAGAGACTCCTGGTACACGGGGCGATGTACATACAGAGCAGAGACTCCTGGTACACGGGGCGATGTACATACAGAGCAGAGACTCCTGGTACACGGGGCGATGTATATACAGAACAGAGACTCCTGGTACACGGGGCGATGTACATACAGAAAAGAGACTCCTGGTACACGGGGCGATGTACATACAGAGCAGAGACTCCTGGTACACGGGGCGATGTACATACAGAACAGAGACTCCTGGGTACACGGGCGATGTACATACAGAGCAGAGACTCCTGGTACACGGGCGATGTACATACAGAGCAGAGACTCCTGGTACACAGGGCGATGTACATACAGAGCAGAGACTCCTGGTACACGGGGCGATGTACATACAGAACAGAGACTCCTGGTACACGGGGCGATGTACATACAGAACAGAGACTCCTGGTACACGGGGCGATGTACATACAGAACAGAGACTCCTGGTACACGGGGCCATGTACATACAGAGCAGAGACTCCTGGTACACGGGGCGATGTACATACAGAGCAGAGACTCCTGGTACACGGGGCGATGTACATACAGAGCAGAAACTCCTGGTACACGGGGCGATGTACATACAGAGCAGAGACTCCTGGTACACGGGGCGATGTACATACAGAGCAGAGACTCCTGGTACACGGGGCCATGTACATACAGTACAGAGACTTCTGGTACACGGGGCGATGTACATACAGAGCAGAGACTCCTGGGTACAAGGGGCGATGTACATACAGAGCAGAGACTCCTGGTACACGGGGCGATGTACATACAGAGCAGAGACTCCTGGTACACGGGGCGATGTACATACAGAGCAGAGACTCCTGGTACACAGGGCGATGTACATACAGAGCAGAGACTCCTGGTACACGGGGCGATGTACATACAGAGCAGAGACTCCTGGGTACACGGGGTGATGTACATACAGAGCAGAGACTCCTGGGTACACAGGGCGATGTACATACAGAGCAGAGACTCCTGGGTACACGGGGTGATGTACATACAGAGCAGAGACTCCTGGTACACGGGCGATGTACATACAGAGCAGAGACTCCTGGTACACGGGGCGATGTACATACAGTGCAGAGACTCCTGGGTACACGGGGCGATGTACATACAGAGCAGAGACTCCTGGTACACGGGGCGATGTACATACAGAGCAGAGACTCCTGGTACACGGGGCGATGTACATACAGAACAGAGACTCCTGGTACACGGGGCGATGTACATACAGAGCAGAGACTCCTGGGTACACGGGGCGATGTACATACAGAGCAGAGACTCCTGGTACACGGGGCGATGTACATACAGAGCAGAGACTCCTGGGTACAAGGGGCGATGTACATACAGAGCAGAGACTCCTGGGTACACGGGGCGATGTACATACAGAACAGAGACTCCTGGGTACACGGGGCGATGTACATACAGAGCAGAGACTCCTGGTACACGGGGCGATGTACATACAGAGCAGAGACTCCTGGTACACAGGGCGAAGTACATACAGAACAGAGACTCCTGGGTACAAGGGGCGATGTACATACAGAGCAGAGACTCCTGGGTACACGGGGCCATGTACATACAGAACAGAGACTCCTGGGTACACGGGGCGATGTACATACAGAGCAGAGACTCCTGGTACACGGGGCGATGTACATACAGAGCAGAGACTCCTGGTACACGGGGCGATGTACATACAGAGCAGAGACTCCTGGGTACACGGGGCGATGTACATACAGAGCAGAGACTCCTGGGTACACGGGGCGATGTACATACAGAGCAGAGACTCCTGGTACACGGGGCGATGTACATACAGAGCAGAGACTCCTGGGTACATGGGGCGATGTACATACATTGCAGAGACTCCTGGTACACGGGGCGATGTACATACAGAACAGAGACTCCTGGTACACGGGGCGATGTACATACAGAACAGAGACTCCTGGTACACGGGGCGATGTACATACAGAACAGAGACTCCTGGTACACGGGCAATGTACATACAGAACAGACACTCCTGGTACACGGGGCGATGTACATACAGAACAGAGACTCCTGGTACACGGGGCGATGTACATACAGAACAGAGACTCCTGGTACACGGGCAATGTACATACAGAACAGAGACTCCTGGTACACGGGGCGATGTACATACAGAACAGAGACTCCTGGTACACGGGGCGATGTATATACAGAACAGAGATTCCTGGGTACACGGGGCGATGTACATACAGAGCAGAGACTCCTGGTACACGGGGCGATGTACATACAGAGCAGAGACTCCTGGTACACGGGCGATGTACATACAGAAAAGAGACTCCTGGTACACGGGGCGATGTACATACAGAGCAGAGACTCCTGGTACACGGGGCGATGTACATACAGAACAGAGACTCCTGGGTACACGGGCGATGTACATACAGAGCAGAGACTCCTGGTACACGGGCGATGTACATACAGAGCAGAGACTCCTGGTACACGGGGCGATGTACATACAGAACAGAGACTCCTGGTACACGGGGCCATGTACATACAGAGCAGAGACTCCTGGTACACAGGGCGATGTACATACAGAACAGAGACTCCTGGTACACGGGGCGATGTACATACAGAGCAGAGACTCCTGGCACACGGGGCGATGTACATACAGAACAGAGGCTCCTGGCACACGGGGCGATGTACATACAGAGCAGAGACTCCTGGCACACGGGGCGATGTACATACAGAACAGAGGCTCCTGGTACACGGGGCGATGTACATACAGAACAGAGACTCCTGGTACACGGGGCGATGTACATACAGAGCAGAGACTCCTGGTACACAGGGCGATGTACATACAGAGCAGAGACTCCTGGTACACGGGGCGATGTACATACAGAGCAGAGACTCCTGGTACACGGGGCGATGTACATACAGAGCAGAGACTCCTGGTACACGGGGCGATGTACATACAGAACAGAGACTCCTGGTACACGGGGCGATGTACATACAGAACAGAGACTCCTGGTACACGGGGCGATGTACATACAGAACAGAGACTCCTGGTACACGGGCGATGTACATACAGAACAGAGACTCCTGGTACACGGGGCGATGTACATACAGAGCAGAGACTCCTGGTACACGGGGCGATGTACATACAGAGCAGAGACTCCTGGTACACGGGGCGATGTACATACAGAGCAGAGACTCCTGGTACACGGGGCGATGTATATACAGAACAGACACTCCTGGTACACGGGGCGATGTACATACAGAACAGAGACTCCTGGTACACAGGGCGATGTACATACAGAACAGAGACTCCTGGTACACGGGGCGATGTACATACAGAACAGAGACTCCTGGTACACGGGGCGATGTACATACAGAACAGAGACTCCTGGTACACGGGCGATGTACATACAGAACAGAGACTCCTGGTACACAGGGCGATGTACATACAGAGCAGAGACTCCTGGTACACGGGGCGATGTACATACAGAGCAGAGACTCCTGGTACACGGGGCGATGTACATACAGAGCAGAGACTCCTGGTACACGGGGCGATGTACATACAGAACAGAGACTCCTGGGTACACGGGGCGATGTATATACAGAACAGAGTTTCCTGGTACACGGGGCGATGTACATACAGAACAGAGACTCCTGGGTACACGGGCGATGTACATACAGAACAGAGACTCCTGGTACACGGGGCGATGTACATACAGAACAGAGACTCCTGGTACACGGGGCGATGTACATACAGAACAGAGACTCCTGGTACACGGGCGATGTACATACAGAACAGAGACTCCTGGTACACGGGGCGATGTACATACAGAGCAGAGACTCCTGGTACACGGGGCGATGTACATACAGAGCAGAGACTCCTGGTACACGGGGTGATGTACATACAGAACAGAGACTCCTGGTACACGGGCGATGTACATACAGAACAGACACTCCTGGGTACACGGGCGATGTACATACAGAGCAGAGACTCCTGGGTACACGGGGCGATGTATATACAGAACAGAGATTCCTGGGTACACGGGGCGATGTACATACAGAGCAGAGACTCCTGGTACACAGGGCGATGTATATACAGAACAGAGATTCCTGGGTACACGGGGCGATGTACATACAGAGCAGAGACTCCTGGTACACGGGCGATGTACATACAGAACAGAGACTCCTGGTACACGGGGCGATGTACATACAGAGCAGAGACTCCTGGGTACACGGGGCGATGTACATACAGAGCAGAGACTCCTGGTACACGGGGCGATGTACATACAGAGCAGAGACTCCTGGGTACACGGGGCGATGTACATACATTGCAGAGACTCCTGGTACACGGGGCGATGTACATACAGAACAGAGACTCCTGGTACACGGGGCGATGTACATACAGAGCAGAGACTCCTGGTACACGGGGCGATGTACATACAGAACAGAGACTCCTGGTACACGGGGCGATGTACATACAGAACAGAGACTCCTGGTACACGGGGCGATGTACATACAGAACAGAGACTCCTGGTACACGGGCAATGTACATACAGAACAGACACTCCTGGGTACACGGGCGACGTACATACAGAACAGACACTCCTGGGTACACGGGGCGATGTATATACAGAACAGAGATTCCTGGGTACACGGGGCGATGTACATACAGAGCAGAGACTCCTGGTACACGGGGCGATGTACATACAGAGCAGAGACTCCTGGTACACGGGGCGATGTACATACAGAGCAGAGACTCCTGGTACACGGGGCGATGTATATACAGAACAGAGACTCCTGGTACACGGGGCGATGTACATACAGAAAAGAGACTCCTGGTACACGGGGCGATGTACATACAGAGCAGAGACTCCTGGTACACGGGGCGATGTACATACAGAACAGAGACTCCTGGGTACACGGGCGATGTACATACAGAGCAGAGACTCCTGGTACACGGGCGATGTACATACAGAGCAGAGACTCCTGGTACACAGGGCGATGTACATACAGAGCAGAGACTCCTGGTACACGGGGCGATGTACATACAGAACAGAGACTCCTGGTACACGGGGCGATGTACATACAGAACAGAGACTCCTGGTACACGGGGCGATGTACATACAGAGCAGAGACTCCTGGTACACGGGGCGATGTACATACAGAGCAGAGACTCCTGGTACACGGGGCGATGTACATACAGAGCAGAAACTCCTGGTACACGGGGCGATGTACATACAGAGCAGAGACTCCTGGTACACGGGGCGATGTACATACAGAGCAGAGACTCCTGGTACACGGGGCCATGTACATACAGTACAGAGACTTCTGGTACACGGGGCGATGTACATACAGAGCAGAGACTCCTGGGTACAAGGGGCGATGTACATACAGAGCAGAGACTCCTGGTACACGGGGCGATGTACATACAGAGCAGAGACTCCTGGTACACGGGGCGATGTACATACAGAGCAGAGACTCCTGGTACACAGGGCGATGTACATACAGAGCAGAGACTCCTGGTACACGGGGCGATGTACATACAGAGCAGAGACTCCTGGGTACACGGGGTGATGTACATACAGAGCAGAGACTCCTGGGTACACAGGGCGATGTACATACAGAGCAGAGACTCCTGGGTACACGGGGTGATGTACATACAGAGCAGAGACTCCTGGTACACGGGCGATGTACATACAGAGCAGAGACTCCTGGTACACGGGGCGATGTACATACAGTGCAGAGACTCCTGGGTACACGGGGCGATGTACATACAGAGCAGAGACTCCTGGTACACGGGGCGATGTACATACAGAGCAGAGACTCCTGGTACACGGGGCGATGTACATACAGAACAGAGACTCCTGGTACACGGGGCGATGTACATACAGAGCAGAGACTCCTGGGTACACGGGGCGATGTACATACAGAGCAGAGACTCCTGGTACACGGGGCGATGTACATACAGAGCAGAGACTCCTGGGTACAAGGGGCGATGTACATACAGAGCAGAGACTCCTGGGTACACGGGGCGATGTACATACAGAACAGAGACTCCTGGGTACACGGGGCGATGTACATACAGAACAGAGACTCCTGGTACACGGGGCGATGTACATACAGAGCAGAGACTCCTGGTACACAGGGCGAAGTACATACAGAACAGAGACTCCTGGGTACAAGGGGCGATGTACATACAGAGCAGAGACTCCTGGGTACACGGGGCCATGTACATACAGAACAGAGACTCCTGGGTACACGGGGCGATGTACATACAGAGCAGAGACTCCTGGTACACGGGGCGATGTACATACAGAGCAGAGACTCCTGGTACACGGGGCGATGTACATACAGAGCAGAGACTCCTGGGTACACAGGGCGATGTACATACAGAGCAGAGACTCCTGGGTACACGGGGCGATGTACATACAGAGCAGAGACTCCTGGTACACGGGGCGATGTACATACAGAGCAGAGACTCCTGGGTACATGGGGCGATGTACATACATTGCAGAGACTCCTGGTACACGGGGCGATGTACATACAGAACAGAGACTCCTGGTACACGGGGCGATGTACATACAGAACAGAGACTCCTGGTACACGGGGCGATGTACATACAGAACAGAGACTCCTGGTACACGGGCAATGTACATACAGAACAGACACTCCTGGTACACGGGGCGATGTACATACAGAACAGAGACTCCTGGTACACGGGGCGATGTACATACAGAACAGAGACTCCTGGTACACGGGCAATGTACATACAGAACAGAGACTCCTGGTACACGGGGCGATGTACATACAGAACAGAGACTCCTGGTACACGGGGCGATGTATATACAGAACAGAGATTCCTGGGTACACGGGGCGATGTACATACAGAGCAGAGACTCCTGGTACACGGGGCGATGTACATACAGAGCAGAGACTCCTGGTACACGGGCGATGTACATACAGAAAAGAGACTCCTGGTACACGGGGCGATGTACATACAGAGCAGAGACTCCTGGTACACGGGGCGATGTACATACAGAACAGAGACTCCTGGGTACACGGGCGATGTACATACAGAGCAGAGACTCCTGGTACACGGGCGATGTACATACAGAGCAGAGACTCCTGGTACACGGGGCGATGTACATACAGAACAGAGACTCCTGGTACACGGGGCCATGTACATACAGAGCAGAGACTCCTGGTACACAGGGCGATGTACATACAGAACAGAGACTCCTGGTACACGGGGCGATGTACATACAGAGCAGAGACTCCTGGCACACGGGGCGATGTACATACAGAACAGAGGCTCCTGGCACACGGGGCGATGTACATACAGAGCAGAGACTCCTGGCACACGGGGCGATGTACATACAGAACAGAGGCTCCTGGTACACGGGGCGATGTACATACAGAACAGAGACTCCTGGTACACGGGGCGATGTACATACAGAGCAGAGACTCCTGGTACACAGGGCGATGTACATACAGAGCAGAGACTCCTGGTACACGGGGCGATGTACATACAGAACAGAGACTCCTGGTACACGGGGCGATGTACATACAGAACAGAGACTCCTGGTACACGGGGCGATGTACATACAGAGCAGAGACTCCTGGTACACGGGGCGATGTACATACAGAGCAGAGACTCCTGGTACACGGGGCGATGTACATACAGAGCAGAAACTCCTGGTACACGGGGCGATGTACATACAGAGCAGAGACTCCTGGTACACGGGGCGATGTACATACAGAGCAGAGACTCCTGGTACACGGGGCGATGTACATACAGAGCAGAGACTCCTGGTACACGGGGCCATGTACATACAGTACAGAGACTTCTGGTACACGGGGCGATGTACATACAGAGCAGAGACTCCTGGGTACAAGGGGCGATGTACATACAGAGCAGAGACTCCTGGTACACGGGGCGATGTACATACAGAGCAGAGACTCCTGGTACACGGGGCGATGTACATACAGAGCAGAGACTCCTGGTACACGGGGCGATGTACATACAGAGCAGAGACTCCTGGTACACGGGGCGATGTACATACAGAGCAGAGACTCCTGGGTACACGGGGTGATGTACATACAGAGCAGAGACTCCTGGTACACGGGGCGATGTACATACAGTGCAGAGACTCCTGGGTACACGGGGCGATGTACATACAGAGCAGAGACTCCTGGTACACGGGGCGATGTACATACAGAACAGAGACTCCTGGTACACGGGGCGATGTACATACAGAGCAGAGACTCCTGGTACACGGGGCGATGTACATACAGAACAGAGACTCCTGGTACACGGGGCGATGTACATACAGAGCAGAGACTCCTGGGTACACGGGGCGATGTACATACAGAGCAGAGACTCCTGGTACACGGGGCGATGTACATACAGAGCAGAGACTCCTGGGTACAAGGGGCGATGTACATACAGAACAGAGACTCCTGGTACACGGGGCGATGTACATACAGAGCAGAGACTCCTGGTACACAGGGCGAAGTACATACAGAACAGAGACTCCTGGGTACAAGGGGCGATGTACATACAGAGCAGAGACTCCTGGGTACACGGGGCCATGTACATACAGAACAGAGACTCCTGGGTACACGGGGCGATGTACATACAGAACAGAGACTCCTGGTACACAGGGCGATGTACATACAGAGCAGAGACTCCTGGGTACACGGGGCGATGTACATACAGAACAGAGACTCCTGGTACACGGGGCGATGTACATACAGAACAGAGACTCCTGGTACACGGGGCGATGTACATACAGAGCAGAGACTCCTGGTACACGGGCGATGTACATACAGAGCAGAGACTCCTGGTACACGGGGCGATGTACATACAGAGCAGAGACTCCTGGTACACGGGGCGATGTACATACAGAGCAGAGACTCCTGGGTACACGGGGCGATGTACATACAGAGCAGAGACTCCTGGTACACGGGGCGATGTACATACAGAGCAGAGACTCCTGGTACACGGGGCGATGTACATACAGAGCAGAGACTCCTGGTACACAGGGCGAAGTAAATACAGAACAGAGACTCCTGGGTACAAGGGGCGATGTACATACAGAGCAGAGACTCCTGGGTACACGGGGCCATGTACATACAGAACAGAGACTCCTGGGTACACGGGGCGATGTACATACAGAACAGAGACTCCTGGTACACAGGGCGATCACATACAGAGCAGAGACTCCTGGGTACACGGGGCGATGTACATACAGAACAGAGACTCCTGGTACACGGGGCGATGTACATACAGAACAGAGACTCCTGGTACACGGGGCGATGTACATACAGAGCAGAGACTCCTCGTACACGGGGCGATGTACATACAGAGCAGAGACTCCTGGTACACGGGGCGATGTACATACAGAGCAGAGACTCCTGGTACACGGGGCGAGGTACATACAGAGCAGAGACTCCTGGTACACGGGGCGATGTACATACAGAACAGAGACTCCTGGTACACGGGGCGATGTACATACAGAACAGAGACTCCTGGTACACGGGGCCATGTACATACAGAGCAGAGACTCCTGGTACACGGGGCGATGTACATACAGAACAGAGACTCCTGGGTACACGGGGCGATGTACATACAGAGCAGAGACTCCTGGTACACGGGGCGATGTACATACAGAGCAGAGACTCCTGGTACACAGGGCGATGTACATACAGAGCAGAGATTCCTGGGTACACGGGGCGATGTACATACAGAGCAGAGACTCCTGGTACACGGGGCGATGTACATACAGAACAGAGACTCCTGGTACACGGGGCGATGTACATACAGAGCAGAGACTCCTGGTACACGGGGCGATGTACATACAGAGCAGAGACTCCTGGTACACGGGGCGATGTACATACAGAGCAGAGACTCCTGGTACACGGGGCCATGTACATACAGAGCAGAGACTCCTGGTACACGGGGCCATGTACATACAGAGCAGAGACTCCTGGTACACGGGGCCATGTACATACAGTGCAGAGACTCCTGGTACACGGGGCCATGTACATACAGAACAGAGACTCCTGGGTACAAGGGGCGATGTACATACAGAGCAGAGACTCCTGGGTACACGGGGCCATGTACATACAGAGCAGAGACTCCTGGTACACGGGGCGATGTACATACAGAGCAGAGACTCCTGGGTACAAGGGGCGATGTACATACAGAACAGAGACTCCTGGTACACGGGGCGATGTACATACAGAGCAGAGACTCCTGGTAAACGGGGCGATGTACATACAGAACAGAGACTCCTGGTACACGGGGCGATGTACATACAGAGCAGAGACTCCTGGTACACGGGGCGATGTACATACAGAACAGAGACTCCTGGTACACGGGGCGATGTACATACAGAGCAGAGACTCCTGGGTACACGGGGCGATGTACATACAGAGCAGAGACTCCTGGGTACACGGGGCGATGTACATACAGAGCAGAGACTCCTGGGTACACGGGGCGATGTACATACAGAACAGAGACTCCTGGGTACACGGGGCGATGTACATACAGAACAGAGACTCCTGGTACACAGGGCGATGTACATACAGAACAGAGACTCCTGGTACACAGGGCGATGTACATACAGAGCAGAGACTCCTGGTACAAGGGGCGATGTACATACAGAACAGAGACTCCTGGTACACGGGGCGATGTACATACAGAGCAGAGACTCCTGGTACACGGGGCGATGTACATACAGAACAGAGACTCCTGGTACACGGGGCGATGTACATACAGAACAGAGACTCCTGGTACACAGGGCGATGTACATACAGAGCAGAGACTCCTGGTACACGGGGCGATGTACATACAGAGCAGAGACTCCTGGTACACGGGGCGATGTACATACAGAGCAGAGACTCCTGGTACACGGGGCGATGTACATACAGAACAGAGACTCCTGGTACACGGGGCGATGTACATACAGAACAGAGACTCCTGGTACACGGGGCGATGTACATACAGAGCAGAGACTCCTGGGTACAAGGGGCGATGTACATACAGAGCAGAGACTCCTGGGTACACGGGGCGATGTACATACAGAACAGAGACTCCTGGTACACGGGGCGATGTACATACAGAGCAGAGACTCCTGGTACACGGGGCGAGGTACATACAGAACAGAGACTCCTGGGTACACGGGGCGATGTACATACAGAACAGAGACTCCTGGTACACGGGGCGATGTACATACAGAGCAGAGACTCCTGGTACACGGGGCGATGTACATACAGAACAGAGACTCCTGGTACACGGGGCGATGTACATACAGAGCAGAGACTCCTGGTACACGGGGCGATGTACATACAGAGCAGAGACTCCTGGTACACGGGGCGATGTACATACAGAACAGAGACTCCTGGTACACGGGGCGATGTACATACAGAACAGAGACTCCTGGGTACACGGGGCGATGTACATACAGAACAGAGACTCCTGGTACACGAGGCGATGTACATACAGAGCAGAGACTCCTGGTACACGGGGCGATGTACATACAGAGCAGAGACTCCTGGTACACGGGGCGATGTACATACAGAACAGACACTCCTGGTACACGGGGCGATGTACATACAGAACAGAGACTCCTGGTACACGGGGCGATGTACATACAGAGCAGAGACTCCTGGGTACACGGGGCGATGTACATACAGAACAGAGACTCCTGGTACACGGGGCGATGTACATACAGAGCAGAGACTCCTGGTACACGGGGCGATGTACATACAGAGCAGAGACTCCTGGTACACGGGGCGATGTACATACAGAGCAGAGACTCCTGGTACACGGGGCGATGTACATACAGAACAGAGACTCCTGGTACACAGGGCGATGTACATACAGAACAGAGACTCCTGGGTACACGGGGCGATGTACATACAGAACAGAGACTCCTGGTACACAGGGCGATGTACATACAGAGCAGAGACTCCTGGTACACGGGGCGATGTACATACAGAACAGAGACTCCTGGTACACAGGGCGATGTACATACAGAGCAGAGACTCCTGGTACACGGGGCGATGTACATACAGAACAGAGACTCCTGGTACACGGGGCGATGTACATACAGAACAGAGACTCCTGGTACACGGGGCGATGTACATACAGAGCAGAGACTCCTGGTACACGGGCGATGTACATACAGAACAGAGACTCCTGGTACACGGGGCGATGTACATACAGAACAGAGACTCCTGGTACACGGGGCGATGTACATACAGAGCAGAGACTCCTGGTACACGGGGCGATGTACATACAGAACAGACACTCCTGGTACACGGGGCGATGTACATACAGAACAGAGACTCCTGGTACACGGGGCGATGTACATACAGAGCAGAGACTCCTGGGTACAAGGGGCGATGTACATACAGAACAGAGACTCCTGGTACACGGGCGATGTACATACAGAACAGAGACTCCTGGTACACGGGGCGATGTACATACAGAACAGAGACTCCTGGTACACGGGGCGATGTACATACAGAGCAGAGACTCCTGGTACACGGGGCCATGTACATACAGAGCAGAGACTCCTGGTACACGGGGCCATGTACATACAGTGCAGAGACTCCTGGTACACGGGGCCATGTACATACAGAACAGAGACTCCTGGGTACAAGGGGCGATGTACATACAGAGCAGAGACTCCTGGTACACGGGGCGATGTACATACAGAGCAGAGACTCCTGGGTACAAGGGGCGATGTACATACAGAACAGAGACTCCTAGTACACGGGGCGATGTACATACAGAACAGAGACTCCTGGGTACACGGGGCGATGTACATACAGAGCAGAGACTCCTGGTACACGGGGCGATGTACATACAGAGCAGAGACTCCTGGTACACGGGGCGATGTACATACAGAGCAGAGACTCCTGGTACACGGGGCGATGTACATACAGAACAGAGACTCCTGGTACACAGGGCGATGTACATACAGAACAGAGACTCCTGGTACACGGGGCGATGTACATACAGAGCAGAGACTCCTGGTACACGGGGCGATGTACATACAGAGCAGAGACTCCTGGTACACGGGGCGATGTACATACAGAGCAGAGACTCCTGGTACACGGGGCGATGTACATACAGAGCAGAGACTCCTGGTACACGGGGCGATGTACATACAGAACAGAGACTCCTGGTACACAGGGCGATGTACATACAGAACAGAGACTCCTGGTACACGGGGCGATGTACATACAGAGCAGAGACTCCTGGTACACGGGGCGATGTACATACAGAGCAGAGACTCCTGGTACACGGGGCGATGTACATACAGAACAGAGACTCCTGGTACACGGGGCGATGTACATACAGAACAGAGACTCCTGGTACACGGGGCGATGTACATACAGAGCAGAGACTCCTGGTACACGGGGCGATGTACATACAGAACAGAGACTCCTGGCACACGGGGCGATGTACATACAGAACAGAGACTCCTGGTACACGGGGCGATGTACATACAGAGCAGAGACTCCTGGTACACGGGGTGGACGAGCTGTGCTCATCATCCAGGCCTTACTGCTTGTGCTGCTGGGACTGATCTGCATGTTACAGGCTTATAATAAAGAGTGCAATCCGGATCAACTGGAGCAGTTCATGGATGGGAGAGATGGCGCTGCTCTCATCTACATCCTGCAGACAGTGCCCCCCTCGTCACTCCCCGATCCTGCAGACAGTGCTCTCATCTACATCCTGCAGACAGTGCCCCCCTCGTCACTCCCCGATCCTGCAGACAGTGCTCTCATCTACATCCTGCAGACAGTGCCCCCCTCGTCACTCCCCGATCCTGCAGACAATGCCCCCCTCCTCACTCTCAGACAATGCCCCCCTCGTCACTCCCTCACCTTCAGACAATGCCCCCCTCACCTTCAGACAATGCCCTTGTCACTCCCCGTTTCTGCAGACAGTGCCCCCCTCCTCACTCCCCGATCCTGCAGACAGTGCTCTCCTCACTCCCCCATCCTGCAGACAGTGCTCTCCTCACTCCCCCATCCTGCAGACAGTGCTCTCCTCACTCCCCCATCCTGCAGACAGTGCTCTCCTCACTCCCCCATCCTGCAGACAGTGCTCTCCTCACTCCCCCATCCTGCAGACAGTGCTCTCCTCACTCCCCGATCCTGCAGACAGTGCTCTCCTCACTCCCCCATCCTGCAGACAGTGCTCTCCTCACTCCCCCATCCTGCAGACAGTGCTCTCCTCACTCCCCCATCCTGCAGGCAGTGCTCTCCTCACTCCCCGATCCTGCAGACAGTGCTCTCCTCACTCCACCATCCTGCAGACAGTGCTCTCCTCACTCCCCCATCCTGCAGACAGTGCTCTCCTCACTCCCCGATCCTGCAGACAGTGCTCTCCTCACTCCCCCATCCTGCAGACAGTGCTCTCCTCACTCCCCCATCCTGCAGACAGTGCTCTCCTCACTCCCCCATCCTGCAGACAGTGCTCTCCTCACTCCCCGATCCTGCAGACAGTGCTCTCCTCACTCCCCCATCCTGCAGGCAGTGCTCTCCTCACTCCCCGATCCTGCAGACAGTGCTCTCCTCACTCCCCCATCCTGCAGACAGTGCTCTCCTCACTCCCCGATCCTGCAGACAGTGCTCTCCTCACTCCCCCATCCTGCAGACAGTGCTCTCCTCACTCCCCGATCCTGCAGACAGTGCTCTCCTCACTCCCCCATCCTGCAGACAGTGCTCTCCTCACTCCCCCATCCTGCAGACAGTGCTCTCCTCACTCCCCCATCCTGCAGACAGTGCTCTCCTCACTCCCCCATCCTGCAGACAGTGTTCTCCTCACTCCACCATCCTGCAGACAGTGCTCTCCTCACTCCCCCATCCTGCAGACAGTGCTCTCCTCACTCCCCGATCCTGCAGACAGTGCTCTCCTCACTCCCCCATCCTGCAGACAGTGCTCTCCTCACTCCACCATCCTGCAGACAGTGCTCTCCTCACTCCACCATCCTGCAGACAGTGCTCTCCTCACTCCACCATCCTGCAGACAGTGCTCTCCTCACTCCCCGATCCTGCACAGTGCTCTCCTCACTCCACCATCCTGCAGACAGTGCTCTCCTCACTCCACCATCCTGCAGACAGTGCTCTCCTCACTCCCCGATCCTGCACAGTGCTCTCCTCACTCCCCCATCCTGCAGACAGTGCTCTCCTCACTCCCCGATCCTGCAGACAGTGCTCTCCTCACTCCCCCATCCTGCAGACAGTGCTCTCCTCACTCCCCGATCCTGCAGACAGTGCTCTCCTCACTCCCCGATCCTGCAGACAGTGCTCTCCTCACTCCCCCATCCTGCAGACAGTGCTCTCCTCACTCCCCCATCCTGCAGACAGTGCTCTCCTCACTCCCCCATCCTGCAGACAGTGCTCTCCTCACTCCCCGATACTGCAGACAGTGCTCTCCTCACTCCCCCATCCTGCAGACAGTGCTCTCCTCACTCCCCCATCCTGCAGACAGTGCTCTCCTCACTCCCCCATCCTGCAGACAGTGCCCCCCTCACTCCCCGATCCTGCAGACAGTGCTCTCCTCACTCCCCGATACTGCAGACAGTGCTCTCCTCACTCCCCCATCCTGCAGACAGTGCTCTCCTCACTCCCCCATCCTGCAGACAGTGCTCTCCTCACTCCCCCATCCTGCAGACAGTGCTCTCCTCACTCCCTGATCCTGCAGACAGTGCTCTCCTCACTCCCCGATCCTGCAGACAGTGCTCTCCTCACTCCCTGATCCTGCAGACAGTGCTCTCCTCACTCCCCCATCATGCAGACAGTGCTCTCCTCACTCCCCCATCCTGCAGACAGTGCCCCCCTCACTCCCCGATCCTGCAGACAGTGCTCTCCTCACTCCCTGATCCTGCAGACAGTGCTCTCCTCACTCCCCGATCCTGCAGACAGTGCTCTCCTCACTCCACCATCCTGCAGACAGTGCTCTCCTCACTCCACCATCCTGCAGACAGTGCTCTCCTCACTCCACCATCCTGCAGACAGTGCTCTCCTCACTCCCCGATCCTGCACAGTGCTCTCCTCACTCCCCCATCCTGCAGACAGTGCTCTCCTCACTCCCCCATCCTGCAGACAGTGCTCTCCTCACTCCCCCATCCTGCAGACAGTGCTCTCCTCACTCCCCCCATCCTGCAGACAGTGCTCTCCTCACTCCCCCATCCTGCAGACAGTGCTCTCCTCACTCCCCCATCCTGCAGACAGTGCTCTCCTCACTCCCCCATCCTGCAGACAGTGCTCTCCTCACTCCCCCATCCTGCAGACAGTGCTCTCCTCACTCCCCGATCCTGCAGACAGTGCTCTCCTCACTCCCCCATCCTGCAGACAGTGCTCTCCTCACTCCCCCATCCTGCAGACAGTGCTCTCCTCACTGCCCGATCCTGCAGACAGTGCTCTCCTCACTCCCCGATCCTGCAGACAGTGCTCTCCTCACTCCCCGATCCTGCAGACAGTGCTCTCCTCACTCCCCCATCCTGCAGACAGTGCTCTCCTCACTCCCCCATCCTGCAGACAGTGCCCCCCTCCTCACTCCCCGATCCTGCAGACAGTGCTCTCCTCACTCCCCCATCCTGCAGACAGTGCTCTCCTCACTCCCCGATCCTGCAGACAGTGCTCTCCTCACTCCCCGATCCTGCAGACAGTGCTCTCCTCACTCCCCCATCCTGCAGACAGTGCTCTCCTCACTCCCCCATCCTGCAGACAGTGCTCTCCTCACTCCCCGATCCTGCAGACAGTGCTCTCCTCACTCCCCCATCCTGCAGACAGTGCCCCCCTCCTCACTCCCCCATCCTGCAGACAGTGCTCTCCTCACTCCCCCATCCTGCAGACAGTGCCCCCCTCCTCACTCCCCGATACTGCAGACAGTGCTCTCCTCACTCCCCCATCCTGCAGACAGTGCTCTCCTCACTCCCCCATCCTGCAGACAGTGCCCCCCTCCTCACTCCCCGATCCTGCAGACAGTGCTCTCCTCACTCCCCCATCCTGCAGACAGTGCTCTCCTCACTCCCCCATCCTGCAGACAGTGCTCTCCTCACTCCCCGATCCTGCAGACAGTGCTCTCCTCACTCCCCCATCCTGCAGACAGTGCTCTCCTCACTCCCCCATCCTGCAGACAGTGCTCTCCTCACTCCCCGATCCTGCAGACAGTGCTCTCCTCACTCCCTGATCCTGCAGACAGTGCTCTCCTCACTCCCTGATCCTGCAGACAGTGCTCTCCTCACTCCCCGATCCTGCAGACAGTGCTCTCCTCACTCCCCGATCCTGCAGACAGTGCCCTCCTCACTCCCCCATCCTGCAGACAGTGCTCTCCTCACTCCCCGATCCTGCAGACAGTGCTCTCCTCACTCCCTGATCCTGCAGACAGTGCTCTCCTCACTCCCCCATCCTGCAGACAGTGCTCTCCTCACTCCCCCATCCTGCAGACAGTGCTCTCCTCACTCCCCCATCCTGCAGACAGTGCTCTCCTCCCTCCCCCATCCTGCAGACAGTGCTCTCCTCACTCCCCCATCCTGCAGACAGTGCTCTCCTCACTCCCCCATCCTGCAGACAGTGCTCTCCTCACTCCCCCATCCTGCAGACAGTGCCCCCCTCCTCACTCCCCGATCCTGCAGACAGTGCTCTCCTCACTCCCCCATCCTGCAGACAGTGCTCTCCTCACTCCACCATCCTGCAGACAGTGCTCTCCTCACTCCCCCATCCTGCAGACAGTGCTCTCCTCACTCCCCCATCCTGCAGACAGTGCTCTCCTCACTCCACCATCCTGCAGACAGTGCTCTCCTCACTCCACCATCCTGCAGACAGTGCTCTCCTCACTCCCCCATCCTGCAGACAGTGCTCTCCTCACTCCCCCATCCTGCAGACAGTGCTCTCCTCACTCCCCGATCCTGCAGACAGTGCTCTCCTCACTCCCCCATCCTGCACACAGTGCTCTCCTCACTCCCCCATCCTGCAGACAGTGCTCTCCCCACTCCCCCATCCTGCAGACAGTGCCCTCCTCACTCCCCGATCCTGCAGACAGTGCTCTCCTCACTCCCCGATCCTGCAGACAGTGCTCTCCTCACTCCCCCATCCTGCAGACAGTGCCCTCCTCACTCCACCATCCTGCAGACAGTGCCCTCCTCACTCCCCGATCCTGCAGACAGTGCTCTCCTCACTCCACCATCCTGCAGACAGTGCTCTCCTCACTCCCCGATCCTGCAGACAGTGCTCTCCTCACTCCCCGATCCTGCAGACAGTGCTCTCCCCACTCCCCGATCCTGCAGACAGTGCCCCCCCTCCCCTGCTGCACAGGGATTCGATAAGACATATCTGCAGATTCTGTTTATTACAAAAAAAATGACAATCGTGAGAACCAAGCAACAAAAAACACAAATTCCCCAAAAGACAGTCATCGATCATCTCCTACTGGCCATGACATAACAGACACAGCAAGTGGGGGAGGAGCAAGAAGGTGATGATGTCATCACTTCCCGGCCAGCAGCGGGTTCCTGAGCACCACTATGACGCTGTCTCCTCGCAGGAACATCTTGGAGATGTATCTGTCCTTGTTGACTGGCTTGGATTTCTTCTTTCCTTTGCCGCTTTTGGGGACCTCCGTCCACATCTCCTTGACATTCTCCAGGACCATGTTACAGTGCCTGTGAGGAAGAAGAGGTACACGGTGAGGCTACGTCCACACTTGCGGCAGTGTGATTCGGCGGGCAGTTCCATCGTTGGAACTGCCCGCCGGATCCGCCGATTTGGATGTGACTGAAAACAACTGTGAGACGGATCCGGATGCGGATCCGTCTCACAAATGCATTGCAAGAACGGATCCGTCTCTCCGCTTGTCATGCGACCGTCTTGTATTTTATTCCCACATTTTTACAGGTCTGCGCATGCGCAGGCCGGATCCGGCACTAATACATTCCAATGGGGAAAAATGCCGGATCCGGCGTTCAGGCAAGTCTTCAGGTTTTTTTGCCGGAGATAAAACCGTAGCATGCTGCGGTTTTCTCTTTTGCCTGATCAGTCAAAATGACTGAACTGAAGACGTCCTGATGCATCCTGGACGGATCGCTCTCCATTCAGAATGCATGGGGATATGCCTGATCAGTTCTTTTCCGGTATTGAGCCCCTATGACGGAACTCTATGCCGGAAAAGAAAACCGCTAGTGTGAAAGTGCCCTAAGATAGAGCCACAGTGGGGCCCCTGGAGCCTGCGTGCTCTCACCTGTCGAAGGCCTTCACCCGCCCCAGCAGCTTCTTGTTGTTCCTGCAGTTGATGAGCACCTGGGTGTTGTTTTTCACGGACTGTGTGAGCACCGACAGGGGCCCCGTGTTAAACTCCTCCTCCTCGCGCTTCTGCAGCTCCTCGGGGGTCATCTCACTCTTCGGCTTGTTCAGCAGACTCCTGGGGGTTCAAAGAAGGAGAAGAAGGGTAGAATACATGGATCGCACCCGAGGGGGCATAAGAAGTGATATGTGGGTGATAGACATGATATATCACCTGCTGTACAGTATACAGGGGTATCACACAGGATATATCACCTGCTGTACAGTATACAGGGGTATCACACAGGATATATCACCAGCTGTACAGTATACAGGGGTATCACACAGGATATATCACCTGCTGTACAGTATACAGGGGGTATCACACAGGACATATCACCTGCTGTACAGTATACAGGGGTATCACACAGGATATATCACCTGCTGTACAGTATACAGGGGTATCACACAGGATATATCACCTGCTGTACAGTATACAGGGGTATCACACAGGATATATCACCTGCTGTACAGTATACAGGGGTATCACACAGGATATATCACCTGCTGTACAGTATACAGGGGTATCACACAGGACATATCACCTGCTGTACAGTATACAGGGGTATCACACAGGATATATCACCTGCTGTACAGTATACAGGGGTATCACACAGGATATATCACCTGCTGTACAGTATACAGGGGTATCACACAGGATATATCACCTGCTGTACAGTATACAGGGGTATCACACAGGATATATCACGTGCTGTACAGTATACAGGGGTATCACACAGGATATATCACCTGCTGTACAGTATACAGGGGTATCACACAGGACATATCACCTGCTGTACAGTATACAGGGGTATCACACAGGACATATCACCTGCTGTACAGTATACAGGGGGTATCACACAGGATATATCACGTGCTGTACAGTATACAGGGGTATCACACAGGATATATCACCTGCTGTACAGTATACAGGGGTATCACACAGGATATATCACCTGCTGTACAGTATACAGGGGTATCACACAGGATATATCACCTGCTGTACAGTATACAGGGGTATCACACAGGATATATCACGTGCTGTACAGTATACAGGGGTATCACACAGGATATATCACCTGCTGTACAGTATACAGGGGTATCACACAGGATATATCACCTGCTGTACAGTATACAGGGGTATAACACAGGATATATCACCTGCTGTACAGTATACAGGGGTATAACACAGGATATATCACCTGCTGTACAGTATACAGGGGTATCACACAGGATATATCACCTGCTGTACAGTATACAGGGGTATCACACAGGATATATCACCTGCTGTACAGTATACAGGGGTATCACACAGGACATATCACCTGCTGTACAGTATACAGGGGGTATCACACAGGATATATCACGTGCTGTACAGTATACAGGGGTATCACACAGGATATATCACGTGCTGTACAGTATACAGGGGTATCACACAGGATATATCACCTGCTGTACAGTATACAGGGGTATCACACAGGATATATCACCTGCTGTACAGTATACAGGGGTATCACACAGGATATATCACGTGCTGTACAGTATACAGGGGTATCACACAGGATATATCACCTGCTGTACAGTATACAGGGGTATCACACAGGACATATCACCTGCTGTACAGTATACAGGGGTATCACACAGGACATATCACCTGCTGTACAGTATACAGGGGGTATCACACAGGATATATCACCTGCTGTACAGTATACAGGGGTATCACACAGGATATATCACGTGCTGTACAGTATACAGGGGTATCACACAGGATATATCACCTGCTGTACAGTATACAGGGGTATCACACAGGATATATCACCTGCTGTACAGTATACAGGGGTATCACACAGGATATATCACCTGCTGTACAGTATACAGGGGTATCACACAGGATATATCACCTGCTGTACAGTATACAGGGGTATCACACAGGATATATCACGTGCTGTACAGTATACAGGGGTATCACACAGGATATATCACCTGCTGTACAGTATACAGGGGGTATCACACAGGATATATCACCTGCTGTACAGTATACAGGGGTATCACACAGGATATATCACCTGCTGTACAGTATACAGGGGGTATCACACAGGATATATCACGTGCTGTACAGTATACAGGGGTATCACACAGGATATATCACGTGCTGTACAGTATACAGGGGTATCACACAGGATATATCACGTGCTGTACAGTATACAGGGGTATCACACAGGATATATCACCTGCTGTACAGTATACAGGGGTATCACACAGGACATATCACCTGCTGTACAGTATACAGGGGGGTATCACACAGGATATATCACCTGCTGTACAGTATACAGGGGTATCACACAGGATATATCACGTGCTGTACAGTATACAGGGGGTATCACACAGGATATATCACGTGCTGTACAGTATACAGGGGGTATCACACAGGATATATCACGTGCTGTACAGTATACAGGGGTATCACACAGGATATATCACCTGCTGTACAGTATACAGGGGTATCACACAGGATATATCACGTGCTGTACAGTATACAGGGGTATCACACAGGATATATCACGTGCTGTACAGTATACAGGGGTATCACACAGGATATATCACGTGCTGTACAGTATACAGAGGTATCACACAGGACATATCACCTGCTGTACAGTATACAGGGGTATCACACAGGATATATCACCTGCTGTACAGTATACAGGGGTATCACACAGGACATATCACCTGCTGTACAGTATACAGGGGGTATCACACAGGACATATCACCTGCTGTACAGTATACAGGGGTATCACACAGGACATATCACCTGCTGTACAGTATACAGGGGGTATCACACAGGACATATCACCTGCTGTACAGTATACAGGGGGTATCACACAGGATATATCACCTGCTGTACAGTATACAGGGGTATCACACAGGATATATCACGTGCTGTACAGTATACAGGGGTATCACACAGGACATATCACCTGCTGTACAGTATACAGGGGTATCACACAGGATATATCACGTGCTGTACAGTATACAGGGGTATCACACAGGATATATCACGTGCTGTACAGTATACAGGGGTATCACACAGGATATATCACCTGCTGTACAGTATACAGGGGTATCACACAGGATATATCACCTGCTGTACAGTATACAGGGGTATCACACAGGATATATCACGTGCTGTACAGTATACAGGGGGTATCACACAGGATATATCACGTGCTGTACAGTATACAGGGGGTATCACACAGGATATATCACGTGCTGTACAGTATACAGGGGGTATCACACAGGATATATCACCTGCTGTACAGTATACAGGGGTATCACACAGGATATATCACCTGCTGTACAGTATACAGGGGTATCACACAGGATATATCACCTGCTGTACAGTATACAGGGGTATCACACAGGATATATCACCTGCTGTACAGTATACAGGGGTATCACACAGGATATATCACCTGCTGTACAGTATACAGGGGGTATCACACAGGATATATCACCTGCTGTACAGTATACAGGGGTATCACACAGGATATATCACCTGCTGTACAGTATACAGGGGTATCACACAGGATATATCACGTGCTGTACAGTATACAGGGGTATCACACAGGATATATCACGTGCTGTACAGTATACAGGGGTATCACACAGGATATATCACCTGCTGTACAGTATACAGGGGTATCACACAGGATATATCACCTGCTGTACAGTATACAGGGGGTATCACACAGGATATATCACGTGCTGTACAGTATACAGGGGTATCACACAGGATATATCACCTGCTGTACAGTATACAGGGGTATCACACAGGATATATCACGTGCTGTACAGTATACAGGGGGTATCACACAGGATATATCACGTGCTGTACAGTATACAGGGGGTATCACACAGGATATATCACCTGCTGTACAGTATACAGGGGGTATCACACAGGATATATCACCTGCTGTACAGTATACAGGGGGTATCACACAGGATATATCACCTGCTGTACAGTATACAGGGGTATCACACAGGATATATCACGTGCTGTACAGTATACAGGGGGTATGATACGAGTTCTATTATATAAGGTATAGATTATGACATGATATCACGTATTACAGGAGGACACAGGTCCGGGCATTGTCTGTACCGGTCACTTACATCTTTCCCTCTCTGCACGTTGCTCCGGTGATTCTCGCTCTCAGCCTATGGACTTCCGCTTCCGGGGGACGCCGGGGTCAGAGGTGCTGCTTCCGCTCGCTGTTGCTATAGTGATGAGAGGAGCTTTGCCGCCTGTTTTGCTGTGAGGAATCGTTCGGGATCCGCCAGCTACCGGGGTGAAGACCCCCCCCCAAGACCTGTCCACATATGGGGGTGCGGAGACCCCCCAGACCTGTCCAGATATCTGGGTGAAGACCACCCAGAGCTGTCCACATGTGGGGGTGCGGAGACCCCCCAGACCTGTCCAGATATCTGGGTGAAGACCACCCAGAGCTGTCCACATGTGGGGGTGCGGAGACCCCCCAGACCTGTCCAGATATCGGGGTGAAGACCCCCCAGAGCTGTCCAGATATAGGGGTGCAGAGACCCCCAGACTTGTCCAGATATCGGGGTGCGGAGACCCCCAGACTTGTCCAGATATCGGGGTGCAGAGACCCCTCAGACTTGTCCAGATATCTGGGTGCAGAGACCCCCCAGACCTGTCCAGATATAGGGGTGCAGAGACACCCCAGACTTGTCCAAATATCTTGGTGCAGAGAACCCCCAGACTTGATCAGATATCGGGGTGCATAGACCCCCCAGACTTGACCAGATATTGGGGTGCATAGACCCCCCCAGACTTGTCCAGATATTGGGGTGAAGAGACCCCCTAGACCTGTCCAGATATCGGGGTGCAGAGACCCCCAGACCTGTTTAGATATTGGGGTGCAGAGACCCCCCAGACCTGTCCAGATATCTTGGTGCAAAGACCCCCCAGACTTGATCAGATATCGGGGTGCATAGACCCCCCAGACTTGTCCAGATATCGGGGTGAAGAGACCCCCAGACCTGTTTAGATATCGAGGTACAGAGACCCCCTGACTTGTCCACATATCGGGGTGCAGAGACCTCCACACCTGTTCAGATATGGGGGTGCGGGGTAGATGATTACAGTGTGGATGTACAGATATGGGGGTGCGGGGTAGATGATTACAGTGTGGATGTACAGATATGGGGGTGCGGGGTAGATGATTACAGTGGTGGATGTACAGATATGGGGGTGCGGGGTAGATGATTACAGTGTGGATGTACAGATATGGGGGTGCGGGGTAGAGACCCCCAGACCTGTTTAGATATTGGGGTGCAGAGACCCCCCAGACCTGTCCAGATATCTTGGTGCAAAGACCCCCCAGACTTGATCAGATATCGGGGTGCATAGACCCCCCAGACTTGTCCAGATATCGGGGTGAAGAGACCCCCAGACCTGTTTAGATATCGAGGTACAGAGACCCCCTGACTTGTCCACATATCGGGGTGCAGAGACCTCCACACCTGTTCAGATATGGGGGTGCGGGGTAGATGATTACAGTGTGGATGTACAGATATGGGGGTGCGGGGTAGATGATTACAGTGTGGATGTACAGATATGGGGGTGCGGGGTAGATGATTACAGTGGTGGATGTACAGATATGGGGGTGCGGGGTAGATGATTACAGTGTGGATGTACAGATATGGGGGTGCGGGGTAGATGATTACAGTGGAGGATGTACAGATATGGGGGTGCGGGGTAGATGATTACAGTGGAGGATGTACAGATATGGGGGTGCGGGGTAGATGATTACAGTGGAGGATGTACAGATATGGGGGTGCGGGGTAGATGATTACAGTGGCGGATGTACAGATATGGGGGTGCGGGGTAGATGATTACAGTGGAGGATGTACAGATATGGGGGTGCGGGGTAGATGATTACAGTGGAGGATGTACAGATATGGGGGTGCGGGGTAGATGATTACAGTGGAGGATGTACAGATATGGGGGTGCGGGGTAGATGATTACAGTGGAGGATGTACAGATATGGGGGTGCGGGGTAGATGATTACAGTGGAGGATGTACAGATATGGGGGTGCGGGGTAGATGATTACAGTGGAGGATGTACAGATATGGGGGTGCGGGGTAGATGATTACAGTGGAGGATGTACAGATATGGGGGTGCGGGGTAGATGATTACAGTGGAGGATGTACAGATATGGGGGTGCGGGATAGATGATTACAGTGGAGGATGCACAGATATGGGGGTGCGTGGGGTAGATGATTACAGTGGAGGATGCACAGATATGGGGGTGCGGGGTAGATGATTACAGTGGAGGATGTACAGATATGGGGGTGCTGGGTAGATGATTACAGTGGAGGATGTACAGATATGGGGGTGCGGGATAGATGATTACAGTGGAGGATGTACAGATATGGGGGTGCGGGGTAGATGATTACAGTGGAGGATGTACAGATATGGGGGTGCGGGGTAGATGATTACAGTGGAGGATGTACAGATATGGGGGTGCGGGGTAGATGATTACAGTGGAGGATGTACAGATATGGGGGTGCGGGGTAGATGATTACAGTGGAGGATGTACAGATATGGGGGTGCGGGGTAGATGATTACAGTGGAGGATGCACAGATATGGGGGTGCGGGGTAGATGATTACAGTGGAGGATGTACAGATATGGGGGTGCTGGGTAGATGATTACAGTGGAGGATGTACAGATATGGGGGTGCGGGGTAGATGATTACAGTGGAGGATGTACAGATATGGGGGTGCGGGGTAGATGATTACAGTGGAGGATGTACAGATATGGGGGTGCGGGGTAGATGATTACAGTGGAGGATGTACAGATATGGGGGTGCGGGGTAGATGATTACAGTGGAGGATGCACAGATATGGGGGTGCGTGGGGTAGATGATTACAGTGGAGGATGTACAGATATGGGGGTGCGGGATAGATGATTACAGTGGAGGATGCACAGATATGGGGGTGCGGGGTAGATGATTACAGTGGAGGATGTACAGATATGGGGGTGCGGGGTAGATGATTACAGTGGAGGATGTACAGATATGGGGGTGCGGGGTAGATGATTACAGTGGAGGATGCACAGATATGGGGGTGCGGGGTAGATGATTACAGTGGAGGATGTACAGATATGGGGGTGCGGGGTAGATGATTACAGTGGAGGATGTACAGATATGGGGGTGCGGGGTAGATGATTACAGTGGAGGATGCACAGATATGGGGGTGCGGGGTAGATGATTACAGTGGAGGATGTACAGATATGGGGGTGCGGGTAGATGATTACAGTGGAGGATGCACAGATATGGGGGTGCGGGGTAGATGATTACAGTGGAGGATGTACAGATATGGGGGTGCGGGGTAGATGATTACAGTGGAGGATGCACAGATATGGGGGTGCGGGGTAGATGATTACAGTGGAGGATGTACAGATATGGGGGTGCGGGGTAGATGATTACAGTGGAGGATGTACAGATATGGGGGTGCGGGGTAGATGATTACAGTGGAGGATGTACAGATATGGGGGTGCGGGGGTAGATGATTACAGTGGAGGATGCACAGATATGGGGGTGCGGGGTAGATGATTACAGTGTGGATGCACAGTGGCATTCTGTGGGGCACACTCTGATGGTGGCATTCAGTGGGGCACAGACTCCTTGCTGCTGACAGATTTGTCTAGAGGGGGCAGGGGTGCCAGGCAGCTGATCATACGTGTGCCTGTGGCAGGGCGTGTGGGCTGAGACCCATGTGTGTGGCAGTATTATGGAGGTGCCCACGCCCTCGTACATTCGCCCTCAGCCTTTTTACAGCAGCTCGGAGACGACATTTTTTTCACAGTTTTTTTTATTGGTTCTTGTGGTCACTACTAGCGCATGAGGCAGGTGCCGCCCAGACACCGCTGGCACATACATCACACATCTGGTTACACGCTCACGGCACATACATGACCTCAGGGACCAGCCTTATGCCTGGAAGCGGGGCCAGGTCTTGACTGTGTTGTAGAAGGTGTTCCCGGGACACTCGGTGGCGGTGACGTTGCGATGTCCCTTCAGGATGTAGGCAGACTTGATGTATCCTTTGGTGACGCCGCAGCTGATGAGACTCTTGGCGGCATTTTGGGCAGCGGTGGTGGGATTACTGCCTGGAATGACAGCAGAGGTTTAATGTCAGTCCGGCCTGTCACCTGCACAGGGCGGCTCGTAATCCTGGCGCACTGGTGACACGGGCGCGGCTCTGTGCCTCCTCTGTCCTCCCCCAGCACTGGCAGCCAGGGAGGATGGAGCACTGGTGACACGGGCGCGGCTCTGTGCCTCCTCTGTCCTCCTCCAGCACTGGCAGCCAGGGAGGATGGAGCACTGGTGACACGGGCGCGGCTCTGTGCCTCCTCTGTCCTCCTCCATCACTGGCAGCCAGGGAGGATGGAGTATTGGTGACACGGGCGCGGCTCTGTGCCTCCTCTGTCCTCCTCCAGCACTGGCAGCCAGGGAGGATGGAGTATAGGTGACACGGGCGCGGCTCTGTGCCTCCTCTGTCCTCCCCCAGCACTGGCAGCCAGGGAGGATGGAGCACTGGTGACACGGGCGCGGCTCTGTGCCTCCTCTGTCCTCCTCCAGCACTGGCAGCCAGGGAGGATGGAGCACTGGTGACACGGGCGCGGCTCTGTGCCTCCTCTGTCCTCCTCCATCACTGGCAGCCAGGGAGGATGGAGTATTGGTGACACGGGCGCGGCTCTGTGCCTCCTCTGTCCTCCTCCAGCACTGGCAGCCAGGGAGGATGGAGTATTGGTGACACGGGCGCGGCTCTGTGCCTCCTCTGTCCTCCTCCATCACTGGCAGCCAGGGAGGATGGAGCACTGGTGACACGGGCACGGCTCTGTGCCTCCTCTGTCCTCCTTCAGCTCTGACAGCCAGGGAGGATGGAGTATTGGTGACACAGGCGCGGCTCTGTGCCTCCCCTGTCCTCCTCCAGCACTGGCAGCCAGGGAGGATGGAGTATTGGTGACACGGGCGCGGCTCTGTGCCTCCTCTGTCCTCCTCCAGCACTGGCAGCCAGGGAGGATGGAGTACTGGTGACACGGGCGCGGCTCTGTGCCTCCCCTGTCCTCCTCCAGCACTGGCAGCCAGGGAGGATGGAGTATTGGTGACACGGGCGCGGCTCTGTGCCTCCTCTGTCCTCCTCCATCACTGGCAGCCAGGGAGGATGGAGTATTGGTGACACGGGCGCGGCTCTGTGCCTCCACTGTCCTCCTCCAGCACTGGCAGCCAGGGAGGATGTAGCACTGGTGACACGGGCGCGGCTCTGTGCCTCCCCTGTCCTCCTCCAGCACTGGCAGCCAGGGAGGATGGAGTATTGGTGACACGGGCGCGGCTCTGTGCCTCCTCTGTCCTCCTCCATCACTGGCAGCCAGGGAGGATGGAGTATTGGTGACACGGGCGCGGCTCTGTGCCTCCTCTGTCCTCCTCCACCACTGGCAGCCAGAGAGGATGGAGTATTGGTGACACGGGCGCGGCTCTGTGCCTCCACTGTCCTCCTCCATCACTGGCAGCCAGGGAGGATGGAGTATTGGTGACACGGGCGCGGCTCTGTGCCTCCTCTGTCCTCCTCCATCACTGGCAGCCAGGGAGGATGGAGTATTGGTGACACGGGCGCGGCTCTGTGCCTCCTCTGTCCTCCTCCACCACTGGCAGCCAGAGAGGATGGAGTATTGGTGACACGGGCGCGGCTCTGTGCCTCCACTGTCCTCCTCCATCACTGGCAGCCAGGGAGGATGGAGTATTGGTGACACGGGCGCGGCTCTGTGCCTCCACTGTCCTCCTCCAGCACTGGCAGCCAGGGAGGATGGAGTATTGGTGACACGGGCGCGGCTCTGTGCCTCCTCTGTCCTCCTCCAGCACTGGCAGCCAGGGAGGATGGAGTATTGGTGATACGGCGTGGCTCTGTGCCTCCTCTGTCCTCCTCCATCACTGGCAGCCAGGGAGGATGGAGTATTGGTGACACGGGCGCGGCTCTGTGCCTTCACTGTCCTCCTCCAGCACTGGCAGCCAGGGAGGATGGAGTATTGGTGACACGGGCGCAGCTCTGTGCCTCCTCTGTCCTCCTCCAGCTCTGGCAGCCAGGGAGGATGAAGTATTGGTGACACGGGCGCGGCTCTGTGCCTTCACTGTCCTCCTCCAGCTCTGGCAGCCAGGGAGGATGGAGTATTGGTGACACGGCGCGGCTCTGTGCCTCCACTGTCCTCCTCCATCACTGGCAGCCAGGGAGGATGGAGTATTGGTGACATGGGCGCGGCTCTGTGCCTCCTCTGTCCTCCTCCAGCACTGGCAGCCAGGGAGGATGGAGTATTGGTGACACGGCGCGGCTCTGTGCCTTCACTGTCCTCCTCCAGCACTGGCAGCCAGGGAGGATGGAGTATTGGTGACACGGGCGCGGCTCTGTGCCTCCTCTGTCCTCCTCCAGCACTGGCAGCCAGGGAGGATGGAGTATTGGTGACACGGGCACGGCTCTGTGCCTTCACTGTCCTCCTCCATCACTGGCAGCCAGGGAGGATGGAGTATTGGTGACACGGGCGCGGCTCTGTCCTCCTCCATCACTGTCAGCAAGGTATGATGGAGTATAGGTGACACGGGCGCGGCTCTGTGCCTCCTCTGTCCTCCTCCAGCACTGGCAGCCAGGGAGGATGGAGTATTGGTGACACGGGCGCGGCTCTGTGCCTCCTCTGTCCTCCTCCAGCACTGGCAGCCAGGGAGGATGGAGTATTGGTGACACGGGCGCGGCTCTGTGCCTCCTCTGTCCTCCTCCAGCACTGGCAGCCAGGGAGGATGGAGTATTGGTGACACGGGCGCAGCTCTGTGCCTTCACTGTCCTCCTCCACCACTGGCAGCCAGGGAGGATGGAGTATTGGTGACACGGGCGCAGCTCTGTGCCTTCACTGTCCTCCTCCAGCACTGGCAGCCAGGGAGAATGAAGTATTGGTGACACGGGCGCAGCTCTGTGCCTCCTCTGTCCTCCTCCAGCACTGGCAGCCAGGGAGGATGGAGTATTGGTGACATGGGCGCGGCTCTGTGCCTCCTCTGTCCTCCTCCAGCTCTGGCAGCCAGGGAGGATGGAGTATTGGTGATACGGGCGCGGCTCTGTGCCTCCTCTGTCCTCCTCCAGCTCTGGCAGCCAGGGAGGATGGAGTATTGGTGACACGGGCGCGGCTCTGTGCCTCCTCTGTCCTCCTCCAGCTCTGGCAGCCAGGGAGGATGGAGTATTGGTGACACGGGCGCGGCTCTGTGCCTCCTCTGGCAGACAGTGGGTCCAATACATGGACCGTGCTCACACCACAGTATCGTGGCTTTTTACCCTACACCATGGGACATTTGAAGCCCCCACCACAGTCCCCGGACTAACTTGTGAAGGTGCCGATTAAGACGATGCCAATAGAGTTGGAGTTGTAGTTTGGGGCGTGAGCACCAACGGATGTCCAACCACGGCCCTCGTACACGGAACCGTCGCCTCCAACCAGGAAGCTGCAAAGCAGAGAGGTGGTGTTATAAGCAGCATGGAGCACCTGAGGCCGGGCATCGTGTGACGGTGCCCACTTACCTGTATCCGATGTCACACCAGGCGTTGGTGTTAATGTGCATGTTCTGGATGTTCTTGGCCTGAGTGATGCAGGTGGACTGGGAGGAGCAGGCGGCTCCGGCGGTGTGGTGGATGATGACATAGGTGACTGGGGTAGCCATTGCTGTCCGGCAGGTGGGAGCACGTCCCCCCCACTGGGATTTTGTGAGGATGGTGGGGCAACCTGTATGGTGAAGACAGGAGCATTACTATCACTGTGGCCCTGGGGCTGTTCTCACCTAGAGCGTGCAGCAGTATTCCCAGAGGAACCGAACGCGAGCGCTGCAGAGGAACCGAACGCGAGCGCTGCAGAGGAACCGAACGCGAGCGCTGCAGAGGAACCGAACGCGAGCGCTGCAGAGGAACCGAACTCGAGCGCTGCAGAGGAACCGAACGCGAGCGCTGCAGAGAGACCGAACGCGAGCGCGGCACAAAACCGCACTGCGGTACTCATCCTGCGGTACTGCTGCGATACACTACAAGGGCCCCTCACTGTCCGCTGATGTGTCAGGAGATTAATACTTACATTGTGCAAGACTGCACAGAGCAAGGAGGGCGAAAACACGCAGCATGGCTGACAGGGTCCTGACGAGAGGAAAGAAAAAATAGACATAAAATACCGTAAATTATCTGAGCGGAGTGCGGTGTATAGGACGGCTGTGTCTATAGATGAGGTATAGTGCGGTGTATAGGACGGCAGTGTCTATAGATCAGCTATAGTGCGGTGTATAGGACGGCAGTGTCTATAGATCAGGTATAGTGCGGTGTATAGGACGGCTGTGTCTATAGATCAGGTATAGTGCGGTGTATAGGACGGCTGTGTCTATAGATGAGGTATAGTGCGGTGTATAGGACGGCTGTGTCTATAGATCAGGTATATTGCGGTGTATAGGACGGCAGTGTCTATAGATCAGCTATAGTGCGGTGTATAGGACGGCTGTGTCTATAGATGAGGTATAGTGCGGTGTATTGGACGGCAGTGTCTATAGATCAGCTATAGTGCGGTGTATAAGACGGCTGTGTCTATAGATGAGGTATAGTGCGGTGTATAGGATGGCAGTGTCTATAGATGAGGTATAGTGCGGTGTATAGGACGGCTGTGTCTATAGATCAGGTATAGTGTGGTGTATAGGACGGCTGTGTCTATAGATCAGGTATAGTGCGGTGTATAAGACGGCTGTGTCTATAGATGAGGTATAGTGCGGTGTATAGGACGGCTGTGTCTATAGATGAGGTATAGTGCGGTGTATAGGACGGCTGTGTCTATGGATCAGGTATAGTGCGGTGTATAGGACAGCTGTGTCGATAGATCAGGTATAGTGCGGTGTATAGGACGGCTGTGTCTATAGATCAGGTATAGTGCGGTGTATAGGACGGCTGTGTCTATAGATCAGGTATAGTGCGGTGTATAGGACGGCAGTGTCTATAGATCAGCTATAGTGCGGTGTATAGGACGGCTGTGTCTATAGATCAGGTATAGTGCGGTGTATAGGACGGCTGTGTCTATAGATGAGGTATAGTGCGGTGTATAGGACGGCTGTGTCTATAGATCAGGTATATTGCGGTGTATAGGACGGCTGTGTCTATAGATGAGGTATAGTGCGGTGTATAGGACGGCTGTGTCTATAGATCAGGTATATTGCGGTGTATAGGACGGCTGTGTCTATAGATGTGGTATAGTGCGGTGTATAGGACGGCAGTGTCTATAGATGAGGTATAGTGCGGTGTATAGGACGGCTGTGTCTATAGATCAGGTATAGTGCGGTGTATAGGACGGCTGTGTCTATAGATCAGGTATAGTGCGGTGTATAGGACGGCTGTGTCTATAGATCAGGTATAGTGCGGTGTATAGGACGGCTGTGTCTATAGATGAGGTATAGTGCGGTGTATAGGACGGCTGTGTCTATAGATCAGCTATAGTGCGGTGTATAGGACGGCTGTGTCTATAGATCAGGTATAGTGCGGTGTATAGGACGGCAGTGTCTATAGATCAGGTATAGTGCGGTGTATAGGACGGCTGTGTCTATAGATGAGGTATAGTGCGGTGTATAGGACGGCAGTGTCTATAGATCAGCTATAGTGCGGTGTATAGGACGGCTGTGTCTATAGATCAGCTATAGTGCGGTGTATAGGACGGCTGTGTCTATAGATCAGGTATAGTGCGGTGTATAGGACGGCTGTGTCTATAGATCAGGTATAGTGCGGTGTATAGGACGGCTGTGTCTATAGATGAGGTATAGTGCGGTGTATATAACGGCAGTGTCTATAGATCAGGTATAGTGCGGTGTATAGGACGGCTGTGTCTATAGATGAGGTATAGTGCGGTGTATAGGACGGCTGTGTCTATAGATGAGGTATAGTGCGGTGTATAGGACGGCTGTGTCTATAGATGAGGTATAGTGCGGTGTATAGGACGGCTGTGTCTATAGATCAGGTATAGTGCGGTGTATAGGACGGCAGTGTCTATAGATCAGCTATAGTGCGGTGTATAGGACGGCTGTGTCTATAGATGAGGTATAGTGCGGTGTATAGGACGGCAGTGTCTATAGATCAGGTATAGTGCGGTGTATAGGACGGCAGTGTCTATAGATCAGGTATAGTGCGGTGTATAGGACGGCTGTGTCTATAGATCAGCTATAGTGCGGTGTATAGGACGGCTGTGTCTATAGATGAGGTATAGTGCGGTGTATAGGACGGCAGTGTCTATAGATCAGGTATAGTGCGGTGTATAGGACGGCAGTGTCTATAGATCAGCTATAGTGCGGTGTATAGGACGGCTGTGTCTATAGATCAGGTATAGTGCGGTGTATAGGACGGCTGTGTCTATAGATGAGGTATAGTGCGGTGTATAGGACGGCTGTGTCTATAGATCAGCTATAGTGCGGTGTATAGGACGGCAGTGTCTATAGATGATGTATAGTGCGGTGTATAGGACGGCAGTGTCTATAGATGAGGTATAGTGCGGTGTATAGGACGGCTGTGTCTATAGATCAGGTATAGTGCGGTGTATAGGACGGCAGTGTCTATAGATGAGGTATAGTGCGGTGTATAGGACGGCTGTGTCTATAGATGAGGTATAGTGCGGTGTATAGGACAGATGTGTCTATAGATGAGGTATAGTGCGTTGTATAGGACGGCAGTGTCTATAGATGAGGTATAGTGCGGTGTATAGGACGGCTGTGTCTATAGATCAGGTATAGTGCGGTGTATAGGACGGCTGTGTCTATAGATGAGGTATAGTGCGGTGTATAGGACGGCTGTGTCTATAGATCAGGTATAGTGCGGTGTATAGGACGGCTGTGTCTATAGATCAGGTATAGTGCGGTGTATAGGACGGCTGTGTCTATAGATCAGGTATAGTGCGTTGTATAGGACGGCAGTGTCTATAGATCAGCTATAGTGCGGTGTATAGGACGGCAGTGTCTATAGATCAGCTATAGTGCGGTGTATAGGACGGCAGTGTCTATAGATCAGGTAAAGTGCGGTGTATAGGACGGCAGTGTCTATAGATCAGGTATAGTGCGGTGTATAGGACGGCTGTGTCTATAGATCAGCTATAGTGCGGTGTATAGGACGGCAGTGTCTATAGATCAGGTATAGTGCGGTGTATAGGACGGCTGTGTCTATAGATCAGGTATAGTGCGGTGTATAGGACGGCTGTGTCTATAGATCAGGTATAGTGCGGTGTATAGGACGGCTGTGTCTATAGATGAGGTATAGTGCGGTGTATAGGACGGCTGTGTCTATAGATGAGGTATAGTGCGTTGTATAGGACGGCTGTGTCTATAGATGAGGTATAGTGCGGTGTATAGGACGGCAGTGTCTATAGATCAGGTATAGTGCGGTGTATAGGACGGCTGTGTCTATAGATGAGGTATAGTGCGGTGTATAGGACGGCAGTGTCTATAGATCAGGTATAGTGCGGTGTATAGGACGGCAGTGTCTATAGATCAGGTATAGTGCGGTGTATAGGACGGCAGTGTCTATAGATCAGGTATAGTGCGGTGTATAGGACGGCTGTGTCTATAGATCAGGTATAGTGCGGTGTATAGGACGGCTGTGTCTATAGATCAGGTATAGTGCGGTGTATAGGACGGCTGTGTCTATAGATGAGGTATAGTGCGGTGTATAGGACGGCTGTGTCTATAGATGAGGTATAGTGCGTTGTATAGGACGGCTGTGTCTATAGATTAGGTATAGTGCGGTGTATAGGACGGCTGTGTCTATAGATCAGGTATAGTGCGGTGTATAGAACGGCAGTGTCTATAGATGAGGTATAGTGCGGTGTATAGGACGGCAGTGTCTATAGATGAGGTATAGTGCGGTGTATAGGACGGCTGTGTCTATAGATCAGGTATAGTGCGGTGTATAGGACGGCTGTGTCTATAGATCAGGTATAGTGCGGTGTATAGGACGGCTGTGTCTATAGATGAGGTATAGTGCGGTGTATAGGACGGCTGTGTCTATAGATCAGGTATAGTGCGGTGTATAGGACGGCTGTGTCTATAGATGAGGTATAGTGCGGTGTATAGGACGGCTGTGTCTATAGATCAGGTATAGTGCGTTGTATAGGACGGCTGTGTCTATAGATTAGGTATAGTGCGGTGTATAGGACGGCTGTGTCTATAGATCAGGTATAGTGCGGTGTATAGAACGGCAGTGTCTATAGATGAGGTATAGTGCGGTGTATAGGACGGCAGTGTCTATAGATGAGGTATAGTGCGGTGTATAGGACGGCAGTGTCTATAGATCAGGTATAGTGCGGTGTATAGGACGGCTGTGTCTATAGATCAGGTATAGTGCGGTGTATAGGACGGCTGTGTCTATAGATGAGGTATAGTGCGGTGTATAGGACGGCTGTGTCTATAGATCAGGTATAGTGCGGTGTATAGGACGGCTGTGTCTATAGATGAGGTATAGTGCGGTGTATAGGATGGCAGTGTCTATAGATCAGGTATAGTGCGGTGTATAGGACGGCTGTGTCTATAGATGAGGTATAGTACGGTGTATAGGACGGCTGTGTCTATAGATCAGGTATAGTGCGGTGTATAGGACGGCTGTGTCTATAGATCAGGTATAGTGCGGTGTATAGGACGGCAGTGTCTATAGATCAGGTATAGTGCGGTGTATAGGACGGCTGTGTCTATAGATCAGGTATAGTGCGGTGTATAGGACGGCTGTGTCTATAGATGAGGTATAGTGCGGTGTATAGGACGGCTGTGTCTATAGATCAGGTATAGTGCGGTGTATAGGACGGCTGTGTCTATAGATGAGGTATAGTGCGGTGTATAGGATGGCAGTGTCTATAGATCAGGTATAGTGCGGTGTATAGGACGGCTGTGTCTATAGATGAGGTATAGTACGGTGTATAGGACGGCTGTGTCTATAGATCAGGTATAGTGCGGTGTATAGGACGGCTGTGTCTATAGATCAGGTATAGTGCGGTGTATAGGACGGCTGTGTCTATAGATGAGGTATAGTGCGGTGTATAGGACGGCTGTGTCTATAGATGAGGTATAGTGCGGTGTATAGGACGGCTGTGTCTATAGATCAGCTATAGTGCGGTGTATAGGACGGCAGTGTCTATAGATCAGCTATAGTGCGGTGTATAGGACGGCTGTGTCTATAGATCAGGTATAGTGCGGTGTATAGGACGGCTGTGTCTATAGATCAGGTATAGTGCGGTGTATAGGACGGCTGTGTCTATAGATGAGGTATAGTGCGGTGTATAGGACGGCTGTGTCTATAGATGAGGTATAGTGCGGTGTATAGGACGGCTGTGTCTATAGATCAGGTATAGTGCGGTGTATAGGACGGCTGTGTCTATAGATCAGGTATAGTGCGGTGTATAGGACGGCAGTGTCTATAGATCAGGTATAGTGCGGTGTATAGGACGGCAGTGTCTATAGATGTGGTATAGTGCGGTGTATAGGACGGCTGTGTCTATAGATCACTTATAGTGCGGTGTATAGGACGGCAGTGTCTATAGATGAGGTATAGTGCGGTGTATAGGACGGCAGTGTCTATAGATGAGGTATAGTGCGGTGTATAGGACGGCAGTGTCTATAGATCAGGTATAGTGCGGTGTATAGGACGGCAGTGTCTATAGATCAGCTATAGTGCGGTGTATAGGACGGCTGTGTCTATAGATCAGGTATAGTGCGGTGTATAGGACGGCTGTGTCTATAGATGAGGTATAGTGCGGTGTATAGGACGGCTGTGTCTATAGATCAGCTATAGTGCGGTGTATAGGACGGCAGTGTCTATAGATGATGTATAGTGCGGTGTATAGGACGGCAGTGTCTATAGATGAGGTATAGTGCGGTGTATAGGACGGCTGTGTCTATAGATCAGGTATAGTGCGGTGTATAGGACGGCAGTGTCTATAGATGAGGTATAGTGCGGTGTATAGGACGGCTGTGTCTATAGATGAGGTATAGTGCGGTGTATAGGACAGATGTGTCTATAGATGAGGTATAGTGCGTTGTATAGGACGGCAGTGTCTATAGATGAGGTATAGTGCGGTGTATAGGACGGCTGTGTCTATAGATCAGGTATAGTGCGGTGTATAGGACGGCTGTGTCTATAGATGAGGTATAGTGCGGTGTATAGGACGGCTGTGTCTATAGATCAGGTATAGTGCGGTGTATAGGACGGCTGTGTCTATAGATCAGGTATAGTGCGGTGTATAGGACGGCTGTGTCTATAGATCAGGTATAGTGCGGTGTATAGGACGGCAGTGTCTATAGATCAGCTATAGTGCGGTGTATAGGACGGCAGTGTCTATAGATCAGCTATAGTGCGGTGTATAGGACGGCAGTGTCTATAGATCAGGTAAAGTGCGGTGTATAGGACGGCAGTGTCTATAGATCAGGTATAGTGCGGTGTATAGGACGGCTGTGTCTATAGATCAGCTATAGTGCGGTGTATAGGACGGCAGTGTCTATAGATCAGGTATAGTGCGGTGTATAGGACGGCTGTGTCTATAGATCAGGTATAGTGCGGTGTATAGGACGGCTGTGTCTATAGATCAGGTATAGTGCGGTGTATAGGACGGCTGTGTCTATAGATGAGGTATAGTGCGGTGTATAGGACGGCTGTGTCTATAGATGAGGTATAGTGCGTTGTATAGGACGGCTGTGTCTATAGATGAGGTATAGTGCGGTGTATAGGACGGCAGTGTCTATAGATCAGGTATAGTGCGGTGTATAGGACGGCTGTGTCTATAGATGAGGTATAGTGCGGTGTATAGGACGGCAGTGTCTATAGATCAGGTATAGTGCGGTGTATAGGACGGCAGTGTCTATAGATCAGGTATAGTGCGGTGTATAGGACGGCAGTGTCTATAGATCAGGTATAGTGCGGTGTATAGGACGGCTGTGTCTATAGATCAGGTATAGTGCGGTGTATAGGACGGCTGTGTCTATAGATCAGGTATAGTGCGGTGTATAGGACGGCTGTGTCTATAGATGAGGTATAGTGCGGTGTATAGGACGGCTGTGTCTATAGATGAGGTATAGTGCGTTGTATAGGACGGCTGTGTCTATAGATTAGGTATAGTGCGGTGTATAGGACGGCTGTGTCTATAGATCAGGTATAGTGCGGTGTATAGAACGGCAGTGTCTATAGATGAGGTATAGTGCGGTGTATATGACGGCAGTGTCTATAGATGAGGTATAGTGCGGTGTATAGGACGGCTGTGTCTATAGATCAGGTATAGTGCGGTGTATAGGACGGCAGTGTCTATAGATCAGGTATAGTGCGGTGTATAGGACGGCTGTGTCTATAGATCAGGTATAGTGCGGTGTATAGGACGGCTGTGTCTATAGATGAGGTATAGTGCGGTGTATAGGACGGCAGTGTCTATAGATCAGGTATAGTGCGGTGTATAGGACGGCTGTGTCTATAGATGAGGTATAGTGCGGTGTATAGGATGGCAGTGTCTATAGATCAGGTATAGTGCGGTGTATAGGACGGCTGTGTCTATAGATGAGGTATAGTACGGTGTATAGGACGGCTGTGTCTATAGATCAGGTATAGTGCGGTGTATAGGACGGCTGTGTCTATAGATCAGGTATAGTGCGGTGTATAGGACGGCAGTGTCTATAGATCAGGTATAGTGCGGTGTATAGGACGGCTGTGTCTATAGATCAGGTATAGTGCGGTGTATAGGACGGCTGTGTCTATAGATGAGGTATAGTGCGGTGTATAGGACGGCTGTGTCTATAGATCAGGTATAGTGCGGTGTATAGGACGGCTGTGTCTATAGATGAGGTATAGTGCGGTGTATAGGATGGCAGTGTCTATAGATCAGGTATAGTGCGGTGTATAGGACGGCTGTGTCTATAGATGAGGTATAGTACGGTGTATAGGACGGCTGTGTCTATAGATCAGGTATAGTGCGGTGTATAGGACGGCTGTGTCTATAGATGAGGTATAGTGCGGTGTATAGGACGGCTGTGTCTATAGATGAGGTATAGTGCGGTGTATAGGACGGCTGTGTCTATAGATGAGGTATAGTGCGGTGTATAGGACGGCTGTGTCTATAGATCAGCTATAGTGCGGTGTATAGGACGGCAGTGTCTATAGATCAGCTATAGTGCGGTGTATAGGACGGCTGTGTCTATAGATCAGGTATAGTGCGGTGTATAGGACGGCAGTGTCTATAGATCAGGTATAGTGCGGTGTATAGGACGGCTGTGTCTATAGATGAGGTATAGTGCGGTGTATAGGACGGCTGTGTCTATAGATGAGGTATAGTGCGGTGTATAGGACGGCTGTGTCTATAGATCAGGTATAGTGCGGTGTATAGGACGGCTGTGTCTATAGATCAGGTATAGTGCGGTGTATAGGACGGCAGTGTCTATAGATCAGGTATAGTGCGGTGTATAGGACGGCAGTGTCTATAGATGTGGTATAGTGCGGTGTATAGGACGGCTGTGTCTATAGATCACTTATAGTGCGGTGTATAGGACGGCAGTGTCTATAGATGAGGTATAGTGCGGTGTATAGGACGGCAGTGTCTATAGATCAGGTATAGTGCGGTGTATAGGACGGCTGTGTCTATAGATCAGGTATAGTGCGGTGTATAGGACGGCTGTGTCTATAGATCAGGTATAGTGCGGTGTATAGGACGGCAGTGTCTATAGATCAGCTATAGTGCGGTGTATAGGACGGCAGTGTCTATAGATCAGCTATAGTGCGGTGTATAGGACGGCAGTGTCTATAGATCAGCTATAGTGCGGTGTATAGGACGGCTGTGTCTATAGATCAGGTATAGTGCGGTTTATAGGACGGCTGTGTCTATAGATCAGGTATAATGCGGTGTATAGGACGGCTGTGTCTATAGATCAGGTATAGTGCGGTGTATAGGACGGCAGTGTCTATAGATGAGGTATAGTGCGGTGTATAGGACGGCAGTGTCTATAGATCAGGTATAGTGCGGTGTATAGGACGGCTGTGTCTATAGATGAGGTATAGTGCGGTGTATAGGACGGCTGTGTCTATAGATCAGGTATAGTGCGGTGTATAGGACGGCAGTGTCTATAGATCAGGTATAGTGCGGTGTATAGGACGGCTGTGTCTATAGATCAGCTATAGTGCGGTGTATAGGACGGCAGTGTCTATAGATCAGGTATAGTGCGGTGTATAGGACGGCTGTGTCTATAGATGAGGTATAGTGCGGTGTATAGGACGGCAGTGTCTATAGATCAGCTATAGTGCGGTGTATAGGACGGCTGTGTCTATAGATCAGCTATAGTGCGGTGTATAGGACGGCAGTGTCTATAGATCAGGTATAGTGCGGTGTATAGGACGGCAGTGTCTATAGATGAGGTATAGTGCGGTGTATAGGACGGCTGTGTCTATAGATGAGGTATAGTGCGGTGTATAGGACGGCAGTGTCTATAGATCAGGTATAGTGCGGTGTATAGGACGGCTGTGTCTATAGATCAGGTATAGTGCGGTGTATAGGACGGCTGTGTCTATAGATCAGCTATAGTGCGGTGTATAGGACGGCAGTGTCTATAGATGAGGTATAGTGCGGTGTATAGGACGGCTGTGTCTATAGATGTGGTATAGTGCGGTGTATAGGACGGCTGTGTCTATAGATGAGGTATAGTGCGGTGTATAGGACGGCTGTGTCTATAGATCAGGTATAGTGCGGTGTATAGGACGGCATTGTCTATAGATCAGCTATAGTGCGGTGTATAGGACGGCTGTGTCTATAGATGAGGTATAGTGCGGTGTATAGGACGGCAGTGTCTATAGATCAGCTATAGTGCTGTGTATAGGACGGCTGTGTTTATAGATCAGCTATAGTGCGGTGTATAGGACGGCTGTGTCTATAGATGAGGTATAGTGCGGTGTATAGGACGGCAGTGTCTATAGATCAGCTATAGTGCGGTGTATAGGACGGCAGTGTCTATAGATCAGGTATAGTGCGGTGTATAGGACGGCTGTGTCTATAGATGAGGTATAGTGCGGTGTATAGGACGGCTGTGTCTATAGATCAGCTATAGTGCGGTGTATAGGACGGCAGTGTCTATAGATCAGGTATAGTGCGGTGTATAGGACGGCAGTGTCTATAGATCAGCTATAGTGCGGTGTATAGGACGGCTGTGTCTATAGATCAGCTATAGTGCGGTGTATAGGACGGCAGTGTCTATAGATCAGGTATAGTGCGGTGTATAGGACGGCAGTGTCTATAGATCAGCTATAGTGCGGTGTATAGGACGGCTGTGTCTATAGATGAGGTATAGTGCGGTGTATAGGACGGCTGTGTCTATAGATCAGGTATAGTGCGGTGTATAGGACAGCTGTGTCTATAGATGAGGTATAGTGCGGTGTATAGGACGGCTGTGTCTATAGATCAGGTATAGTGCGGTGTATAGGACGGCTGTGTCTATAGATCAGGTATAGTGCGGTGTATAGGACGGCAGTGTCTATAGATCAGGTATAGTGCAGTGTATAGGACGGCTGTGTCTATAGATCAGGTATAGTGCGGTGTATAGGACGGCAGTGTCTATAGATCAGGTATAGTGCGGTGTATAGGACGGCTGTGTCTATAGATCAGGTATAGTGCGGTGTATAGGACGGCTGTGTCTATAGATCAGCTATAGTGCGGTGTATAGGACGGCTGTGTCTATAGATCAGGTATAGTGCGGTGTATAGGACGGCTGTGTCTATAGATCAGGTATAGTGCGGTGTATAGGACGGCTGTGTCTATAGATGAGGTATAGTGCGGTGTATAGGACAGATGTGTCTATAGATGAGGTATAGTGCGTTGTATAGGACGGCTGTGTCTATAGATGAGGTATAGTGCGGTGTATAGGACGGCAGTGTCTATAGATCAGGTATAGTGCGGTGTATAGGACGGCTGTGTCTATAGATGAGGTATAGTGCGGTGTATAGGACGGCTGTGTCTATAGATGAGGTATAGTGCGTTGTATAGGACGGCTGTGTCTATAGATGAGGTATAGTGCGGTGTATAGGACGGCTGTGTCTATAGATCAGGTATAGTGCGGTGTATAGAACGGCAGTGTCTATAGATGAGGTATAGTGCGGTGTATATGACGGCAGTGTCTATAGATGAGGTATAGTGCGGTGTATAGGACGGCTGTGTCTATAGATCAGGTATAGTGCGGTGTATAGGACGGCAGTGTCTATAGATGAGGTATAGTACGGTGTATAGGACGGCTGTGTCTATAGATCAGTATAGTGCGGTGTATAGGACGGCTGTGTCTATAGATCAGGTATAGTGCGGTGTATAGGACGGCTGTGTCTATAGATCAGGTATAGTGCGGTGTATAGGACGGCTGTGTCTATAGATGAGGTATAGTGCGGTGTATAGGACGGCTGTGTCTATAGATGAGGTATAGTGCGGTGTATAGGACGGCTGTGTCTATAGATCAGGTATAGTGCGGTGTATAGGACGGCTGTGTCTATAGATCAGGTATAGTGCGGTGTATAGGACGGCAGTGTCTATAGATCAGGTATAGTGCGGTGTATAGGACGGCAGTGTCTATAGATGTGGTATAGTGCGGTGTATAGGACGGCTGTGTCTATAGATCACTTATAGTGCGGTGTATAGGACGCAGTGTCTATAGATGAGGTATAGTGCGGTGTATAGGACGGCAGTGTCTATAGATCAGGTATAGTGCGGTGTATAGGACGCTGTGTCTATAGATCAGGTATAGTGCGGTGTATAGGACGGCAGTGTCTATAGATCGGTATAGTGCGGTGTATAGGACAGCTGTGTCTATAGATCAGGTATAGTGCGGTGTATAGGACGGCAGTGTCTATAGATCAGGTATAGTGCGGTGTATAGGACGGCAGTGTCTATAGATGAGGTATAGTGCGGTGTATAGGACGGCTGTGTCTATAGATCAGGTATAGTGCGGTGTATAGGACGGCTGTGTCTATAGATCAGGTATAGTGCGGTGTATAGGACGGCTGTGTCTATAGATGAGGTATAGTGTGTGTAATAGGACGGCTGTGTCTATAGATGAGGTATAGTGCGGTGTATAGGACGGCTGTGTCTATAGATCAGGTATAGTGCGGTGTATAGGACGGCTGTGTCTATAGATGAGGTATAGTGCG